>NC_051195.1:2521204-2598704 GCF_015220075.1 Falco rusticolus
TGCAGAGTCCCTTCTTCTAAACCATGTCATTCTATTGAGAAAACATTTATTTTAGACTGTTTTTTTAAGCTGCCTGTTCTGTTGGCTCATTGCTCAAAATGTGGTGGGTTCATATGCTTTTCTGACAGAGGAAATGCACAAGACCTCTTCTTATGAGACGTAGCCTGGAAAGGTGAGGAGGCATGACTTTCAAACCTGGCTTTGGGGCTCCTTTTACACAGACAGTAGACACCTTACTGTCGATAAATGATTTTATCATTGTATTAACCACCAGGCATTCAAAATTTGTTAAATGCTTATAAAAACCCTAAGCACCTTTTTTCCCAGATTTTCTGTTGTCTGGTTGATATGAATGGTGTGATGCTAGGAGCAGAAGGAAGACTGGATATTTTGTGTGTGCAGGCAATATTCATTTATATGTCATTATATACTGTTAAATATCTAATCACCACACTATGAGCTGTGTCACATGTCCATAAAGCACCTTGTCTAACAAGGTAGTGACAAAACTGATTTTCTACCAGCCGCTCTTATTTAGGTGACAAGGGAACAGGTGAGGAAAAGCAGCATCTTGGTTGAAATTTTCTTTCTTTTTCCTTCCCAGTCTCGCTCAAGAAATCTGAATCAGCATAAAATGGGATGTATTGAACCGTGCCTATTATCCCCACTAGATAAGAAAGGCCACAAAGGACTGAATTTCATCTGGCTCTTGGTTAATTTGGGAAACAGATGGAGTGCTACATCTTCCTCAAAGACTAAGGTCTAATGTAGCCCTATGGCGTTATCTATCTGACTAGAGTGAGGCTCTGTAAGAGTGTTCCCAGGTCAAACCGCACCATAATGCAGAGATATATCCTTGAAAAAGCACTTACTGGTGTTTTGTATATATTTCAGTCAACTTTGAATATGGGCCCTGTCACTTAATTTTTCTGGTTTTGAAACACAAGGCAAAATGCACATTTCCAGAGAAGAAACTCAATCAGAATATTCTGAAAACGTTCTCAACTGTTAAAGTTCTGGAATATACTTATTATTGATAGGTGAAAAATTTACACACATCTTTAATTTTAACATGCTTTCTGCTATTTACCTGACCTTATTTTTTTCCATTTATATTCCTTTTTATGTGACCTTCATAGAAAAAAGCAAAAGCCAAAATGTATGAATCTAAAAACCTACAGCAGAATGGCATAAAACCTCCAAAAACATTGTAGGTTGGTTTTTTTTCCCCCCACTCACTCAAACTATTCCTTTGCTGAGAATATCTCCAACCTGGAGTGAATTTTTATGGACAAGCTATATGAAAATGTTTTTTTTTTTTTAAATAATTACAACTCCCTAACAATAATGACACAAACACTGATGCAATAAATCACAGAGGCACAGGCACATTTGCTGTTGGTGGAGGCGTGGGAGACCCTCTTATTTAGTGGCGCTGCTTGTCCTCACTCAGCTCACTGGATCCAAATGAGGAAGAAAGAGGAGAGGAGGGGATGGAGAAGTAGGAACCCAAACTGCTCAGACCCCCCTAAAAAGAGCCGGGGAAGCACAGACTGAACAATATCTGCCATAACTGCACATTTGCCTAAGTCTGACATTTCCTCTAGCAACAACACAAGTTTGCCTCAAATTTTCATGTTCTATGATAAGTGGGTAACACTTAAGGGGGTGAGAGTGGTGAAGAGGAGGACTTGAAATGGAGCTCAAAGTTAAAGCATTAGACACGGTTACTAGAAAAGATAGCCACTCTGGGGATTTCAGGAATCCATCCCTTTCGGCTGGGTTCCCAAACTGTCTCAGCTTTTTGCTGCCAGCTGCTTACTGAGCTTCGCAGGTCTCAGCTACAATATTCACGAGAGTTTTGCAGGCAGCTACATTTGATGCACCCCTCCATAGCCAGCTTAGATGCAACGTCTTTCTGGGTATGGATACCAAACCCTTGGCAAAATATAATGGGAAATCACTGGTCACCCTGGTCCAATTTTAATAAGAGGCATCCTCAAAGGTGTGGAAAACATCATGTGTAAGAGTAAAAGCAAATTCTCCCATTACTCATAATAGCACAGGAAAACGGCAAGGGAAATCTGTCAACTGGACATAGGAATAAATCAGTCTTTTAAACTCAAAACTTTTTATTTCATAGCAACATGGAAGACCTTTTCTTCTTCCACATTCAGCCCAGAAATCAAGTGATTCACAGTATGGGTCTACTTTGCAAAATGCTTATCAGAAAAGAAGGATGTTGAGGTATTAGTCCAGATTTCTGCTGGAATAATACAAAAGTTCTAAAAATATTATGTCTGGGTTCCATCAAGCAAGCAAGAAACACAAGAACCAAGAACACTCAAGCAAAGTGTTCAGCTCAGCAACATGGAAGGTTTCTGAGAGGACCAACAAATGCATTATCCACTGTGCTGTCTTCTGCCCTAACAAAATTCAGAAAGCTGCCTTTCCCCAGGACAGTGGGTCAAGTGATCTTCCTAAGCTCGTGGTAAATCTGCTGCCTACCTGGAAACGTGGGCAGGATGTTACCAAAAATGTATCTTTAATCCTGTAAGTGGGAAAAGCATTTTTTTGACCTGCAAGGTTGGCAGGTCAATAATTGTTTGGCTAGGTTGATTCTCTGCAAATTTGTTTCAATGTCAAGCCTGAGACACTGAGCCGAGGGATAAGAAGCGCAGAAGAAGGTGCCTCCCTGCTTGTACTACAGATGCGTACTGCCCTCGGGCCAGCTGCTGCCATACCAGCGTGCTATGGAGGGAGTGAAAAGGCACTTGTGTTAATTAGAGTACCTCCAAAAGATTTACTCATCCTACAGAAAATCTGCAACCGTGGGAAGAAGTCCCAGCAATTTGATATCTTCTGTGAAATTTGGTTGAAATTGTACGACAGGTTAAAAAGGTTCCTGGGAGGACCGACAGACCGACAGATGCTCCTACAGTGTGCAATTGTTTAAGCCTCATTTCACTTGGAAACCAGGTTAAAGACAAGCAAACGGTGAAGCACAAGCAACAGGCAACGAAACCCCCTCTGAAGTGCAGAAATAATGCTGTGAAAAGCACACAATCCTGTGGCTGCAACATCTGATCTACTTTCCCTTTTTATTTTTCCCGTCACTGCTTGTTGGTCATGACAGCCATGCCTTTTGTACATTGTAAGGTTGAAAACCTTCACTTCTGCGCGTGTTTGTGAAACACCCACTGCAGGATAGGTGCTATGCAAATAAAATATTAAACAACAATCAAATGTGCTCAAAGCTGGAGAAACCCAGTTTATTCTTAGCAATCCTGTCTTTGAAAATAGCCTTTTGCCCACATGGAAAAATCCTCACACCCCATTTTTCAAGTCTATCAAGAGCAAGACTTGCTCCAGCTGGTTTTCCCAGGAATCCCAATTTTCTCATTGCCACCCATTCGAAGCCTGTGCGAGGGGAAGGGGAGGCTGTGCCAGCTGACACTGGAGGGGAGCGGAGTGCAGGTGGTACCTGTTACAGGCGAGCATCCCCTCCTGCCCCAGCCCTTGCAGAGAGATGGGACGTGTGCCAAAAGATTTTATGGTGTTAGTGCTTGGCAAGGCACAGCCCCGCATTGTGAGAGGCAAGATGTTGCTGGCCAAAGGGTATCCAGTCTCCATAGGACTCTGTAAAGTCGGTGTATTTTTAGATGCGGGTGTGTGTGTGGGGAGAATAGATTCCAGTGGTGGGTTGTCTGACTTAACGTCTTCTCTTTCCACGGTGTCATAACACAAGAACTGATGAAATTAGATTTGCATGGGCATTCTGGAAGCTTTATTTGGAACCTGCTGATGACACAAGGGAGACAAGTTTGCTTACAGTTCCTAAACAGCAAAGTCCATTCATCACTTTGAGCTGGAAAAACGTTTATTTTTGCCTCCAGATGATCTAAAATTCAAGTCTAATATAACCAAACAAAGGCTTCACATAATATTTTAACTTTCTCTGTAGTAGGGACAAGGGTATGCAGGAACTGCTGGAACTGCGTAAAGAAATTGCACTCAACTCACAAATACCTACTTTTCCTACATCAGCCTAAAGGGCTGATGTTCGCATCGACTAATGAATGCTGGTCAAATTTTACAGTGCAGTGCTGTAAGATTTTGCAAGTCTTTTAAATTGCTAAGCTCCGGCGTATACTTGTAGAACTAAAGAAAAATCAATCAATTGTAATAACAAATGGAAGAGTTATTTTTAAGAACTAGCATGGATGTGATTCACCAAACATTTAGAAATTCAGTATTCTCCACAACACTGAAATGAAACAATTATACTCTTTTGGAAGGTCATGATACAGATGTTTTTTTAAAAAAAAACATAAATTTGAGTTCAACTGTTGCGGCTCATTTCTAATCTCCAATCCGTGCATTTGCATCTCTGCGTGTCTTGGAAAATATACTCCTGGGCATGCATGTGCAAGTAGAATCATGGATTTTTTGAGATACCTGGTGATATGCATTTGAGTATTTGAGATTAGAGTTGAGCCTTTAGTCTCTTTCAAGTGCTTAAATAACTGCCTCTTCAGGCTCAAGCCAAACCAGTCTCAAGAAGTAGCTGGAGGAGTATTTTAAAATGAATCTTCTAAATTCAGCTTCTGAATTGGCAAGTATTTGGCAGTTGCCTTTTGTTCAGCTTGAAGAAGAAGAGGAGGCTCTCCTTCACCTAACGTCAGCACCTGCCTTTGAGTCATACCACACTATTTTTTGAGGTGGTCCTTGCCTGACATCTCTTGTCTAGAAAAAGGCACTGAAAAAGATCAGAATAAATGGATCAAAACTTTTGAAACAAATTGGGACTAAATACATATATATTCCCCTCCCCCCTCCCCCCCCAAAAAAAAAAAAAGGAAGGCAAACATTAAAACTACTTTTGATACTCTTCCAAGCATGCTTTCTTATTTGGTCTTTGGTTTTAGTCCTCTTTGTCACCACAGCTGGCTTAGACTTTTGATGAGCTACTACTATTAGATTTCACTTTAAATTCTGTGTCTGTTTAGCATTCAGCCAGACAGCTCAGCCCCATGTGTTACAGGCTAGCTAGGCTTCTGCCCAGCCACATGACACTTTCATCTGGACCTTCAATCAGAAAATTCAATGTTATGATCTGATTTCTATTCTGAGGGGGGAAAAAACCCCAACATTTCCCTGAAATATAAGAACAAGAGAAATCTGGTGAGATCACTCTATTGCCTGTTACCAACTCGGAAGAACGGGACCTTAAAAAGTTTTCATGTCTTTGCCTCTGGACCATGAAAGGCCCATCAGAGATGACATGCTGCCAACCCAGCTAGGAACAGTGCTCTCCGGGCAGCTAATTAAGACGTTTATCCCTTCACTCCCAAACTCAGTACATTTCAATATGTTTAATTCTCACAGGAAGTAAAAAATAAAGTCAGGGAAAAGCCATATTGTCGCACAACTGTAACACTCTCGAAGGAAGGGTTTCAGTCCCAGCGTGGTCTCTGTGTGCTGCGCTACAGAAAAGTTCAGAAATGCTAGGAACACCTATAAGCAAAACCTTCACAGAATAATACAGAGATTGGGTGGTTTTTTTCCTTGTGAAGAGGTTTTTTAGGAGAAGATTAGGTTTACAACTATTTTAAGTATCTACTTGTTTTTCAATGTCTGGGGTTTGGTTAAAAATAAAATAAGGTTTTGTTGGTTTTTTGTTTGGGCTTTTTTTTAACAGAGAATTTTCCCCTGGGATTTTTGCTTTTTGGAGAGCTGGTTTAGGTACCCTGGAGCTGTAGGGGCTCATTCTTCTCAGTGTGCTGCACTTGCTGCCCTCTGGCCATCCCACATGTGTGAACCCCCTGACACAAGTGTATGTCCAACATACTGCATATGTGTGCTGGCAGGACAGGAGGCAGACCCGATTTCTGGAAGACAGAGGTGGCCAGAGTATGGATCATGGATTCTGCAAGTAAATGGGGGCATCTAGCTTTAATTTTCAAGAGGCCTCTGGTATCGTTAGAGTATCCTGTTACACTTTGGACTCGCTTGTTTTGCACACACAGAAACCCAATTAGAGCTGTCCAAAGAGTCTCAAAAAAAACCCCAAAAAACCAAACCAAACCAAAAAAAAACCCCAAAAAACAAAACAAAACAAAAAACCAAAAAAGAACTTAAGAAGCTTTGTTTCTTACTGAAAAAGACACTTTCCACTCAAAATTTTAAAGTACTCGGTCACAGTTGGCATGCCTAAGCTTTGGACAGAACTTTACCAGTTTCTCAAATACCGACGCAAAAATGATTTCTTAATCTTTTTCTTCTGAAGTCTAATCAGGACAGGGTACGTTTTGGGTAGGAATAATTCCAACCATTTTTTTTTTTTTTTTTTTTTTTAATGAAAAGTCCAAATGATTAACTTTCCTCTCTGCGCTGCTGGTGCACGAGCACTGCATTTCCTCATTTTTGACACAAGTAGGATTAGTGGAGGTTTATAACAAAGGCTTTTCTGACAGTCTGTGTAGCCACGGCCAAACCCAGGAATACTGGGAATCCTGATGAGAATGCCTGCTCGTTTCTAGCCCAACGAGGTTTGGAAAAGTATTTAAACTTTTGGAGCTTAACTAAACCTTCAAACCTTTGGGTATTGTCACACTGGGAACTGTGATAACTGCAGGTTTTATTATATGTCTTTCTCCTGCTATTTAATGTCCAATTAATTTCATGATAGGGCATATTAAAAAGATGCTTCGTGTATGGAGGAGGCATGCATTGTGCTCTAACCATTTATCGTAAAGCTACAGAGGATATTTAAAAATAAATAAATATTAATTTGTCCTAATTTTTACTTAAGAGAAGAATTAAATAACTGATTCTTGGTTTAAATTCAAGGTTTTAAGAAAATATAAAGCATGACTTTTTTTTAGAAATACTAAGCATTGCTCTGGGGAATAAATATCACTCTGACCCCTATAAAAACCAAGACACAAGGCCAGCATATGGAAATTATTTTGTTCTTGACCGTGACTTGCACAAGAGACGCCTGGAAATATTGTGCTGTTTGTTGGTAGCAGTCTTGTTAAACTGCTCCCCCTCCAAATACAATAAAATGGCAGGACTTAACAGCCACAGCACAGCCATTATAAATGTTCACCTCTGTCTGTACGCCACTGCAGAATCTGAAATTCATTTCAGCAGTAAGAATAAGTACCAGCCGGGTAAAGACTCAGGTCAGGTTTCGGAAGCTGTTGAATATGCAATTGTTTATTGGCTTCTTTGGCCACAAGAAGCTGATCTTGAGGACAGGTCCCTTCTGGTGCTCACGCATGGCTCAGGTTGGGTCAGAGCTTTAGACTTGTGCCTGGGTAATTCAGGTGCTCAAAATGAAGTGGCAGTCCCAGGCATTTGGGTACGTAACATGTTGCAGGACTGGGTCCAGAGGCAGCAGTGGTATGTCTACATGGTTCTGCCATGCCCCACTATTCACAGCCACCCCACCCAGCTTCCTTGTCAAAGTGACACTGAAACATAGAGTGGGGCAAACCTATAGATAGGCTGAAGTTTTTTTTTTTTTTCTTAAAGATCCCAGCTATCCAGACATCATTTAAAATCCCAACTCTTTCTAAGGCATCATTTGTAAATGGGTGTCTTTTGGTTTGCATTGACCTGGGGCTTTGCTTGGCAGTGAACATCAAACAAGGCTGGACAGTGTATCCCATCTAGGAGTCTCCCATACTAAGACCACTGCTGATTCCTTCCCTTGGGTTTCATGGTGTTGGGACAGGATGAGCTCAGTGGCACAAGGCATACTATCAGCTACTATGTTAAGCAAAATATAATGGGACATTTCCATTTTCATTCCTTTCTTTCCTAAGTCACGCCCCACAGCTCAGTTCCCACACCTAGATATAGAAGAGTGATATCTTCATGTTCTTTTGTTATAAAATTCAATTACTTTTTTAATTAAAATAATTAAATAAGTAGCAATTTTACATAAACTTCCAAAAAGCACTCCAGTGCTGGAAGGACCTCATGGTATCTACACCATGCAAATCTGCTCCCTGCAAAACTTTTAAACCAATTCCAGCCTCCAGCATAAGCTGCAAGATTCAATTTTTGTGGCTGTCAGATGAACATGGGCCCTGCTCTGCTCAGAAACATGCAAAGCATTTCATCTAGAGTGATATTTGCCTAAAAGATTTCTCTCTCCAGCTTTCACTTGAAAACCTTCAGCCAGTTGTGTCCCAAGGACCAGCTGCTGGGAAATTTAGTAGGAATGTGTATATAAAGAGAAGACTGAAAATTGTTTTGTAATTTCTTCCAAACCAATTCTGGCATGAGATGAATACAGACGGTAAGCCATATTTATAACGGGCACTCTATATGCAGTGCTGAATATGTGTATGTCCCTCTAACAGCAGAAGCCACCATTCTAAAGAACAGATTATAACTGCCCAAGATGCAACATTTCTTATAAGTGCCCATGGCTGATTTTCCCCTGTCCTTTGGGTATTATATAGCACGGGCCATAAAACTGAGAGGGACCTATGGGATGACCGAAGCCAGGTCTCTCTTTCACTTCCTTCACTACCAGCAGCATCACCATCAAGTCCTGTTCATAAATACAGAGTGCAAATTGAATACTTAGCCCAGCCCTCTCTCTGCTCATTCCATCCTCTTTGAAGTTGAACAAATGAAGGGTTACTTCTCAGGCTAGGAAAAAAAAAAAAAAGAGGTTGATTAAGCATGGGCATGCATAATTTATATGTAGTTTGAACATCCTGTGAAAACGGGCCAAAGACTTTTTTTATAAATTGGGGTCTGTGAATTCTAGATGATCTCTAACATTTATTATTGCTCAAGAAGCTCAGGTAGTATCACAGGTATGCGGCTCTCTATATTTTCTGACTCAGTTTCTTCTCAACCAACCAATTTAAATGCTCAACCCTTTCCTTGGCCAGCATCACTAGAGTCAGGCTTTGTGTTGCACTTTAGCACTCCAGTGCTGCACTGTGGTTTGTAAAATGAGGAAAGGAGCACTGTCTGGGATCCATAGGATTCCCATTTAAAATGATGCCTCCTGGAAGGGAACCAGGAAAATTGCCTTGCAAGTCTAACCTCAGTCCAGGATGCATGTTGCCTGTTCTGTGACAAACCTTGCATGTGCCTTTAAGAAACAAAAATTAATGCAAAGCTTATTACAATCCCGGTGGTTGCTAATGCTTTCTCTCTTCCACTGTCCAAGTGTCTGAATTTCAGCTTCAGATGAGTGTGGCCTGCTGGGATTTGAGCTGCCAGTTTAATTAGTGTTCAGTAATTTCAATAATGAGTGACAATTCATTGGGGCTTTTAGGTTGGTCTTCTGTTCAGAAGTAAATCAATAATCCACAGTTTTTCCCCTTCTTTAAAGACAAGAAAGTGGCATGTGAGTTACATCAGATGAGAGAAAATAAATGAGGAAAAGCACAACTCCCTCAGTAACTTGAGAGGCAATTGGCTTTAATGGTGTGGGCAGCCTCCCTGGTTTGTTGATGTTATTGGATGAACAGAAAGGTCATTAGTATCTGGAAAGGGGCTCCAAAGATTCTCACAGTAAACAATTTGCCCTGGCTGTAACCATAGTGATTTGGGTAAATGAACACAGGTATACGGATTACTACTGTATTCCCCAGGCTGCCTATATTATTGCCTCAGAAGATATAAAAACAATTGAGGCTAATTGTATGAGAGTGAGTTTATTACAGACATAAATGGAAGGGGAAAAGAAACCAGATATATTGTTCAGAAGCTTTTTTAATCTCTTAATTTTATATGTACATGGGCATATATATACGGTGCACAAAATGTATCTGCGAGAATGCTATATCTCCATATACATTTACAAATGGAAACAGGCACATGCACAAACTCAAGCACAGACAATTTCTCTCGAGTTGGTCTCCAGTTTGGTCTGCAGACATGTAGGTTTACTCCTCGCTGCCTGGGAGTGGGATGTTCTCCGCTGTGAATGCAGTTCTCCATCTCGGGCCCCTCGACGCTGTTGACACTGGAGTCTGGGATGCCAAGCATCACTGCAAGAACTGCACAAAGGTTTCTTTTTTAACACTTGGAGACTGAACAGAACAGACCTGCCTGAAAGCTAAGCAAAAGGTATTTACCCTAAGCAAGACGGCAATGTGCTCTGCATTACCTGTTCCATACCAGGGAGTCAACTACTCCACCAGTAGCCTTCCGACGGCATACGGCAGCAGCATTTTTTTTAAAGTTGCATTGCTCCCTTTTGTTACAGCAACAAAGAGCCAGCCTTGGTGAGGGGCTGCGATTTGCAGTATACAAACCCATTAAAAAAACACAAATGAAATACCCAGCTGGGAAGGTCAAGTCTAATGAGGTGGTCTGTTGTGAGAAGTGGTAGCTCACAGCATCCCCCATGTAGGCCAGAGGTGATTCCAAGTGAACAGCTGCTTATAATTATTATAATCTGACACTTTTCATCCACCTCAGGTGCTATTTTTTTCTCACAAGAGAGCAGATTAATTGTATATCAACTGATATACATAAAAAAGGGTTTGATAGAAGGCTTAATAAAGTAACATTAAATAGGCGCTCCCACTGAAATTCTAATGTGTATATTCTTAATTAAATTCCCTCGTATAGTACAGTAATTCAGGTGCATTTGGATTCCTTTTTTCCTCTGCTGAATATAAAGTTTAAAATTATTGTTGCTATGAAACTGCAGGCAAATAGGAAGGGAAAAACCCTGCCAGCCTGACCCACATAGGCCCCTCATCTGGAGGGAGAAAGATCAGTTAATGCTCCATCTCTCATTCTGCTCCGCGTCTATGCAGGCCCTCAGTATTCTCATGTTAAAGAATACGCTCTCCCATTAGAATTTCAATAGAGCCCTGCTCCCAGGTGAAAAGGCAATATCCACATTAAAATGAAGATATTATTAAAAAAAAGAAAGTACCATGTGCAGCAGTCTATTGACATCACTCTGGAGGGAAACTGTTGATTTAGAGGAGGAGAGGTATCTGGGTATGTGTTTAGATTGAACATTTAATAGTACCGGTTCAGCTGCTATTTACTGGTGTACAGGAACTAAACACGCAATGTTTACATGACTTTACAGCGTGTCCTTTTTCGCAAGTCATAAAATATAGCACAGTATTACCCATGATAAGGAAGATCCCAATTAAGCCTCTTCTCTAAATATTGCCTGAGTATTATTAAATTGCATGGTTTGCTGTGAAGAGGAAACTTTCTTTCCAGAGCACGCATTGTGCTGCGTGCAGTGTTTAATCAGACACGTTTAGTACAACTGCTTGAAAAAATGAATGGAATCTCATGAGTCCCACGGTGTTTCCTATTGAAATGAATGAAAGACACATGGGGTTTGCTAAAGATTTCAGTCTGGGCCTTCAGAGACCCTGCCGTCTTCCAGCGCTGGCACTGTGTGCTCAGTGTGTGTATATTAGCAATGGTGAACCTGGGAAAATGGGCATTTGTGCGACTGCTGGCATTCTCCGGGGGGTCATGCAGGCCATCGGGGCTCTCGTGTTCAATAATATGCATCACATTATATTGGATCTGCTTGAGATTTATTTGGCTTCCTTTAGCTTGGATCTCTTAGAAAATCACATTTTTCTCCATACTGTTTTGGCATAAAGTGAAAGTAAGAGCGCATGTCATTAAAATGAATCGTTTTGATCCTTCTGCTCCTGTTTCTGGTACGCAAGATCTTTGAACAAGCCTTTTCTCAGTAACTTCCACAAGCTACTGGGGACAATTTTATGTCTACTCCAGTCTGCTGGCCAACACACAGATCTCCTCACATCCATATAAACACAGAATAATTCACATGAATTTAGTGGGATGACCCCAGCTTGCCATCGAGCCATTAGGTCAGTGTTGATCCTTCAGCACATAAGGAGGAATTTGTTTATTTTTCTAAACTTCGTTCAAAGCTTAGTGCTGAAGAATGGCTTACAGTGTTAAAAAGTACATTTCAGCCTAATCCCAAACTTCCTTAGCATTTGGGAGAGACTGCCTTCTTCTGATAATTATTATTTACTTCTAATTAAATCTTGCACAGGTTATGTAATTTTCAAAAATAAAGAAAATACTTTCTAGTCCCTAAAAAAGCTTTAGTCTGGAAGGAAAGAGAGAGATGTAACATTACTGAGGTAAAGTTATACCATATTTTGATAACAGTGGGTTTATGAATCTCAAATACTCACGGTCTTGCCATCATCAGTTCAGCAGTTCACGTTACACATGAAAGCAAAAGTGGGACTTGCAGAGAGATTTTAATATGTTTTTACAATTTACCCCAAAATGTATATTCAACCCAAACAGGTACTAGATCCTATAAGAGGGTGTCTGTTCTCTTTTTTGTATGATGTGGCCCATCAGAAAACATCAGCTTCCTCTCCCATTTCAGTCAGATAAAGAAGAAAACACTTAAAAAATAATTTACAATTCATGAAGCTACTGCAGGAGAAAAATAATTGTTGGTCGGTCCCTTACTTAACTTGAACATGCATAAAAAGCTTATTGGAGAGAAATAAAGAAAAATCCATCCAATATAATTTGGATCGTTTATTTTCCTTGTACTTTGCAGTTTGCTGAGGTGTGTTCACAGAGACCTACACACGAGCTCCCCCCTCTATCAGCTTTGCTCCCAGACATGAAATGTTACAGCCAAGACTTCTCTAGTTCCGGTTGCCTCTGAGCCCTTTAGTCTCCCAGTCCACAGAAAGGAAAGGTGTAATGTGGAGAGGGGGAAACTACGTAAATCCTTGTGTGGTGAACCCAGAAAGAAGTACTAAATATAATGGTACTGTTTTCTCCTGCTTTAAATTTTACAGCCCTTTTGCATCACATGGCACAGTTGGTAACTAACGATCATGGGAGGTCAACCTGGCAGAGTGTCATGTCTTTCCATCTGCATTTCATTGCAACATTTTTCTTACAAGTTTGATTTCCAAATACACCATCAGCCATTGGGAAAAGCCCCAGGAAGCCCTTCTCATAGGATCATACCCCCTCATGCTCACAAGAAGGAGAGAGGAAAACTCTGCAAATCTCACTATGACCGCAACTCACCTTGCAGCTCAAAAAACTTTTTATATAGTTGCATTTTGAAAGTAAAAGGTGACATATATTAGCACAATATTAAAAAAAAAAATATTCAAAATGAAGAGGTTGGCATGAGTGGTATGGACTACAGCTGACTACAGTTACAATGAATAATTGCAGTTACATTTGCACTGGTCCATGCTATCTTTTAAAATGAGTTACAGGCTCCTCATCCTTCTGCCTCCTGGAAAGGGGATTGAATATTTATGTATCAACAGTTTATTAAGGACAACAGCCTCTTTTTTAAAAAACAATGGTACTTAGCAGCTATTAGGGAAATATATATATGGCTGCATAGCAATCTCTCAGCCATTTGGACTAAATTTTAAAAAATCAAGTGGTCAAATATGGCTAGTATCTGGATATAAATTTCTTAGAGGAAACTGAGATGAAACACTACACATTTTTAGATGCCTAGGAGGTTTGTCATCCTTAACACTACAAGTCATTGGTGGAAGTGACCCAATTGTAGCAGCGTTCAAATCTTTTTCAAAGATAAAAACCACAGTATAGAGCCTGACGGGCATCAGGTTACCTGCTGCATGCCTTTTGCCTTGCTCTTATGCTGAGTGCATCTAAATACTTCATCTGGATGGGGCAAAAATCCTGCTGACATCATCCATGAACTCTGTGCTCAGATATTCCTGTAAGCAAATACTGAAATAACCATGGGAGAACAGCAGTTAGATGAGGAGAACCGCTAAGATCCTGATTCAGCAAAAGCTTTTACAAAGGTATTTAAAGTTAAGCACATGCTTAAGCGCTCTGCTGAATCAGGGCCTAGGGGAGGTCTTGCTATCTATGAAAGATTTCTAAGTGGGAAAGCGGAGGAGGAAAGTAAGGTGTACTATTACAGCAGGAGTGTAAAGAGAAAAGGAGACGTAGGAAAAGTTTTTGGGTTGAGGCTATTATTCTAACTTGCTCAAGAAACTCAACAAAGATGCATGGAAACTAGGTGGAAGTATACAGTAAAATTAAAGCAGAGAGGCAGCAAAGGGAATGGAGCTGGAAGAACATGGGTTGATAATCAGGGAAGTGAAAAGCAAAGGAAAACTTTGCTCCTGTGCATGGAAAGGCAAAATACTCCAGGAAAAAAACCCAAACATAACACCAAGCTCTGAAATTTTTAAACTGTATCATCAAGGTCTCTTCAGCATCACCTCCGAAAGGAAGCGGGGGATACTCACAGTCTGAATTCAATTTGCTGACTTTGGTGTTTAAACTGGGAGCAGAGGCAAGTTCAAGGGCCAAACTGCTTTGCAGTGCGAAAGGCTTCAGGACAGCAGGCAGAGGGTAGCAGGATGGGGAAGCCAGCTGGTGCTGAGGACCTCATCCCCGCATTACCTGCTCTGGGGCTACACTGCTGGTGGAGCATCCCACCACTGCCACTGCCAGTGGTCCCTCTCCCTGGGGATGGGGCTGAGTTTCACCTGGTGCCCCAGCCCCACCCTGCAGCCTTCTGGGAACAGCCCACCCTTGGAGCACATGAATGTATCCCTCAGCTGAGTGTCACTGGGGGACCTGTGGTGAATGTGCTTCATCACTACCCCCAGCCATGGGTGAAGACTGCCAGAGCTGTCCCAGGATGGGTGCCACAAGCCCGTACTTGGTCCTGGCCAGGAGGCACAGCACTACCACCGACCACAGTGCTCATCCCCATCACGCATGCAGTTTTTTACCCATCTGGTAGTCCTCTCAACTAGATGATGACATCCTAGGCTGGACGCCACCCTGATCTCATCAACCTTTTGGGGGAGGGCAGAGCTATAGGATCAGTCAGCCAGTCGGGTCTCAGGGGCTCATGCAGGCCAAGTGGTCTCAAGCTCAGGCTCTCCAGAATCCCTCTGCAATTTGAGACAGTGCATTAAGTGGGAATGACTGTGTGACTTCCTTCAAATGTGCACTCCTGATCCAAAGTAGCTCCATTAATGACCCTTCCAGTTTAGTAGTCCTCTTCTCTCCACTGACTATGAAGGAGGCCTGAAGTCAGAACATAAACTAAGATGGCACAAATAGACCTAAGTTTCTTAAAAGCTCTAAAAAAAAAAATCATTTCAAGTGACTGGTCTCTTTTAAGCCTGATGAGTCCTTGTTCTTGAACTGGAAAGGAAGAGGAAGCTTACTTGCCAGAAAGGTTTACCTTGAGTCATTCTTGCAGTGGAGAAATGTGCAGATTATTTGTGGGTTGTGTTTGTTCTTGGACACAGACTTCCTCTCTGCGTTTCTTTGATTATGCCCATGTAATATGATGATTATCAGATTTCAGTAACCGTTGCTGTTCTCCAGCTTGACCTGTTGCAATAAATTAAAACGGGCCTTATGCTTAGTCCCATATCAGGGTACTTTAATCACATAACGTGACCATTAGATTCTCTGTCCACAAATTGGCCACAAGTTTGGTCAAATTATCAAATTACATTACCGGAGTAATATTAAAATCAAGTGAGTGGGTTTTAAATCCCAGTAGTTCATGAACTTTTTTTAATATCTGCCAAGCTGAACAATGGGACCCTTTGCAATCCCCCAGTGAGCACCTATTAAAACCACAATTTACAACTATACATATCATCTAACGTGTTAACCAGGTGTTCCAGTGTTATTGTTTGAAATTCTACCTAGGTTTAAATCAAATGAAGAAAAGCCAAAAGTCCAATTAAAATCCCACATTGCCTCTTTATCGTGTGTAGGTGAAAGACATTTGTTATAGATTTAATGGCAGAAATCTCATAAAATTTTAGACCATCCTCTTTTCTTCCCAGTTTCTTGTTTCTTGCTCAGATTCTCACAGCTTACTGGCATTTCCTGTCCTTAGCTGTAAAAAAAAATAGAATAAATCTAGGAATTTCTGGCTTAATTTTAGTAGCATCCTGGACACTCCAGCAGAATTTGACAATTGAGTGTTGTCATGGGATATTAAAATCCTGCAGTGGGCCCATTTAAGCTATTATTTCATAGGCTGTCCCTTAATCAGTTCCATCCCTCGGCTGTGCACTCTTTGCCAACATGTGTCTATTTTATTTAATAGTTCAGTGACAACAAATTTATGTTGCTAAGCTCCAAAAAGTAAACCTTACCAAAATACCTCCCCAAACTGCCTTTACAGACATCCACCAAAGTAATATGGAATTCAGTTGTCTTCACTTGGACGTAATTACTTCCAGACCCAGGCTGCCTATCTTTGTCTTTGGCCATTTTTCTCATTCCACCCCAGCCCAGAAATAGTGGTGTTTCTTTACATTTATGGTTTTCTACTTAGATTTCATTGTCACCCACCCCTCCTACCTTTTGATTTTAGCAGACCTTGACATTTAACTAGTGACCTAGCTCTCCCTCCAAATATATGTTTTCTTCTCTGTTTGACAAAAGACTTGGGTTTTCAGTGCCCAATAAAACAAATTAATTTTCTTTCTGTGAGACAACCTTCCCCACCCCCCTTCTTTTCTCAGGCATTAAAATTGGGACAGTGAAAAAAGTCACCATTGCCTTGCTAATTTGAAATCCATCGAATAATATGATAAATGAGATCAACATTTTGTACAAAATTAGTGAAACTGGCAAAAAATAAATGTGTCAGTTACAGCACATCTGTTCTCTTTTACGCTTTACTTAAGAAAATAATTCTTGCCAGATTTTACCCACCCATAATAATTACACAATTTTTACAGATGTAGTTTGTAACAGCTTCACTTTGGTCCAAAACCTTTAATAGGACTTGCAATGAATTTACTTCTTGGCTTGCACTTTATTATGTTTTTGCAATAAAAGGGCTGAGGTAAAGTTATTTGTTTCCAGCTCTGCACCTTTTACTAACATTTTTATAAACAAAACTGCTTGGCTAGAAATGATTGTTGCTGTCATCACCACTGTTACTATTGCCATTACTACACATTTTGCATTTGGACATTTAATCTGGCAGTCTGTTTTCCTTGTTCTTAATTGTCTGTTCTTTGGGAGCACCAGACCAGCGAGAAGGGTACTCATGCATGTCCAGCTGCAAATGATAAAACATCATGACTTCCACTGATAGTTAAAGACAACAGTACTAATTATTGGAAATGGATCCTGGCTATGAAATTTTGAGCCAAGTCCAGAAAGCTCTGGAGTGTTCAGGATTGTTAGGGCCTAGAGCTTTGATTTGGCCCCTGGAAACACAACTCGAGATCCAAAGTTCAGGCCACTTGCATGCCATGTATTTGGTGTGAGCCAGCCTCTAACTGTAACAGCATGGCAGGCAGTGCCACCGTCATTAGGCTCTGTCTTAACTTTACGTCGATTTGCAAAACTTTATAAATCAGATGCAAATATTTTCAGCTGCTGCAACTTGCCATAAAATACTCTGGCCTTAGTCCAAATGAATTCTGACGTCCAATTTTTAAAAAAGGATATAAAATAAAAATAATATTAAAAAAAAAAAAAAAAAAAGGGGGAAAAAGAAGTTGCAGTTTCCTACCAAAAGCAGATTTGGTAGATTCTTGGCCAGATACTTTAAAAAAATTGATTCATAGGGAACAGCACGTTATTTCATGAGCAAAACCAGCCCACTAACACTGGTTTGGAAGAAGACTCTCCATTTAATTAACAGGAATAGGCAGAGTAGTGATCACAAGCTGATTTTGACTGCGTAAATTAAACCTCTATTACTTTTAAAGGGGAGAGGTAACAAGTTGAACAGACGTGGTACTCTCAGCAGTCACTGAGCAGATGCATTTCCTACCCATATAGATCTCTGCTGCCCTAACCGATATTGTTATTATAATTCATGCCATAAACTGTAACCACTTGCAACTGCTGCATGCTGCACAACCCAATTAAGAGCAACAGGAATGGCTGTATTTAATGGGTCCAATGACATGATAATGCGTTCAAAGGGTCAGTGCCCTACATCGCACATCAATGGCAGTTGACACACTGTTTTTTAATACTACCACTTAAATATGCATTAGAGGTTTGAAAGCAGCATTGAAGTAATGAGAAGGGTTAGGCTTAAACTTATAAGTGCAAGTAAAATGTGACCTGCAAATATAAGTGTTGATAAATTCGCGGTAGGGGTTTTTTTAAGTGTAAATGCACTTTTAAGATTTACCTATTTTTAACTTAGGCTCCTGCAAAACTCAAACCATTTACTGAGTTCTCTCAAAGCAGCGAAATCTTCACTAGTTGAAGCCTGTAAATGGGACAGGGTGGTTTTTTTTCATCACAATATGATGGCACTGTGCCCATAAATGTATGATTTTTTAAAACAGAGTTTAGGAAACCGTTCAATGTGCCATCACAACATGAAATAACATCATGTCACAGCATGCTGGACAGCTGTGCATAATACCTTTCTACCCTTAACCTGAACCTTGTCCCCACGCAAACACTTGCAGTCCCTTTTGCAGCATGAGAGGCAAGCAGTAGTGAGATCCAGGGCACCCTCCTGGGGCCGCCTCCAGTTCTAGGAGGGTTCCCACCCCATCAGGAGTGGTTTCACAGCTTGCCAAAGCCTTCTTCTGGTGGCACTGGGGTCTCAGACCTTCTGGGGTTGCTCATTAAGCTGCTTCTGCTGGTTTTGCACTTTAATCTGTTTTTTAGGGTTTTTTTTCCTTTTCTTGTAGATGACTCAGAGACATCTAATCAGAACAAAATAAGGGTAGTAATACAGGTTGAGTTATTAGGGGTTAAGAGGCTTGTGATACCACTATCAGTTCCAGTCTGGACTTGTTAGAAGTGGGACACCGAGGCCATGGGAGTTGGTTGACATCAAGTATGTTCTGTATACAGAGATATCCTCCAACCCTCTCCTCCACTCAGCTGTCCCAGGGAAATTAGGCAAATTCACCACGAGTCCTGCAGTCTTTGTGGGGTTTTCTGTGAGGAGGCAAATCCAGCTCTGAAATCCAAATTGCCTCTTCCTGGCCTCAGCCAGGCTGCTGCACCCGCAGCATGCGGATGGGCAGGGCTGAGGGGACCGTTGGCGAGCACCAAGCCCAGGACCCACTTCTAATCAAAACAAAACAAAAAAAGGAGAAAGAAAGAAAAAAAAAGGAAGTCTAATACTTCGGCTGTCAAATCATTTTTTTAAAAGCTGACATAGTCCCTATAATCCCATCTGAACATTGTGTGCATGCGATTTAAATATGTTAATAATCACTCCCTGCTCCTGTCATTTAATATTTTTTTTTAAGTTGTTTAGCCAGATACTGGAGCCAGTCCAGTTCCCTTTCCAGCTGAGCCCTTTCTCTCGCACCACACGAGCACATTGTAGGGATCATTTTTCAGAGATAACAGAACATATTAGCTCTGCGAATACTTACAGTTCTCATTACACTAACTCCCTTTATCCGGCGCGGGCGCGTTGCTGCGGCTAACTCTCTACCCAACCCTGAGCCTGTGCAGCACAAAGAAAGTCTTTGGTGATGTGGCGTCGGCACATTTCCAGAGCAACGCATGTAGCTTCCTCCCCCATTTACAGGAGAACCGGCTGTAATGAATTTAGATGATATTCAGCTCAACTACACTGCTTAATTCACTCGGTGGCCTTGATGTTATAGGAGATGAGCATAGGGACCGGGGGTAAATCCAGTTGACTTGGTGTTAAAGTTAACATTAACAACAGTAACAGCAAGCTCCCGGTGTTCGACTGTCACTGACCCTTCAACACGACTCAAAAGCGCTGTGATTCCCATATTTCCCCTGCTAAAGCAAATACAAGCCCGAACGGTAGCGCGCGGTTGGTTTTGAGCGTGCCCTGCGCTGGGTGGTCTGGGGACTTATCCTACTTCCCATCTCATTTGCCTGCAAACGCCTTCACCTTGTCAGGGCCAATAATTATCCGGCCGGCGATGCTCAGAGCTGCCATTCCTTAAGATTGGATGAGATTGAAGAGGCTGAGGCTTGGCTCCTCTGTGCATTTTCTCCGTCAGTTAGTGTATACACTGGGGGCCCAGCGAGCCCTACAGCAGAGCTACACTAACTTTCTCTCCCCTTCCTTATTATGGAGCTTAATAACAGCAGGCAGTGTATTAATATGTAAGAGATCAAGAGATTATTGATTAGAATCACTTGGCTAATATCCCCTGTCTGTCATGTAGTTCAGCAGCCCTTTCATGATTTTTTGTGTCAGTCCATTTAAATATTCATGACAGAGTTGCTTTGTACCTCCACGGCTGAATTTCTAATTAATCTGTCAAAAGAAATACAATATGCCCCTAAGCCTTATTATTATAAGGGTCAGCTGAAACAGAGCTGGCCTGGCTAGGCCTAAGGGGTAATTAATTATAACAATGCGGTGTTTACCTTCGTTGGTACCTGCGGCCTAAATGAGTGCTAAATTAGACTCAAACCACTTCAGTCCGTGTTTGAAGCACCCTGATATGCCAGACTAAATCATAATGATGGGGAGGAGAGAGCGGAGAGCCGCTCCTGTGTAACAACATAATCAGCAATTATAGCTAGGAAATGGGGAGAAGGGGGAATTTTATCTCATTAGAAGAGCCCGAGCAGAAAGTTTTTTTTTCTGTCACCAGCTCTTTTCTTTCGAATTCAAATGATCCCACTCTAAAGGTGAGGGATCTCAAATTTAATTCCAGTGCAGAAAGCCAGCCTAATTAGTGGTATACTTTGGCTAAAATATGAATGACATTTGCTCCAGCTTGCAGCGGCCTATTAATAGAGGGTGTCAGAGTGAAACATTAAGTGTATCATTCTTCTGTCAATTTATTTCTGTCATTATTGTTTCTTTATTTCCTCTGCCACATTATGGTCACTAATTTCTTCTCACTTTTATGAGATTCTTAATGTGGGCCTTTAATGAACTCCAAAAACTCAACCACAACTCTGAAATTAAAATACTAGTCTCCTGTCAGTGTGACGCGACAGAGTAAAACTTGAATAGTATCATTCTTCTGTCAATTTATTTCTGTCATGATTTTTCTTTATACCCTGCCACATTATGCCCACTAGTTTAATTCCATTTTTATGTGACTTGTTAATGTGAATTTTAGGTGGCTTTTAATCACCTCCAAATTTGTAGAATATCACAATAAATCATAACTGTATCCCCTCTTATGACAATTTATTTCTGTCATTATTTTTTATTTCTCCTTCCTTATTACAACTCCTAGTTTCATCTCCTCCTCTGTGACCTTTACATAGTTGCATTTTGAAAAGGGAGCACAGCCAAAGTTTGCTTTTTTGCAGCGGCATGGCGGCGGCAGCACAGCAATGCTCTGCCTGTCCCTGCCATTCGGTGCCTTCATGTTGTGCCCAGGATCACCAGTGCTCTTCGCTTAAGGGGTGGCTTTTGAGTAAATGACATTTCATTAAAGCTAGTGATTGGGGCCAGTCTAATTCATCTGTGTAATGAAAGGGTATAATTAATTGGTGCTGGTGAGTCCCATTATCAGCGGTCATTGAGGAATAATACAAACACATCCATGCCGCAACACCAGGAGGTAACACTGGGTGTTCAGCACCTGCAACACACCCTGTGCCACCCTTTATAGCCACCTTGTAAGAAGAAAACTTCTTCAACCCAGAAACTTAGACCAGTTCTTGGGTAGTCGCTCACAAAAAAGCAAACAAACAAACAAACAAACAAAAAACAAATACAAAAAACCAAACAAAAAACAAACACAAAAAATCCAACAAAACAACACCTTGGTGTTTTCTCCATTTTTCCATCCCCCAAATGGCTACACATCTAAACTTCAGCCCGGCTAAAGAGAAGATGTAGTAATCCCTAGCCAGTCTTTTGAAACTGTGCATAAAGAATCTGTAAATGATGAAAAAGGAGATGAGTGGGATCTTTTTTCCCTGAGATGATTGCAAACACAATTGTTCACAGAGCTTTCCTTCTGCCCAGACCAGCATTGCCTCTCCATGTCCCTGGCAGGTGACACTGCTCTGCCAGGCAGTGGCTTTCCTTTACCTACACATGAAAACAGAGAGTGGGAAGACCTGAAACATGCCACTGTCATTACAGATTTATCATGTGTGGCACTCCAGCCTGAGAAATAACCCTCTGGGGTGCTCCAAAAGGAGGTGGAAACCATCCCCCTGGAGCTGAGGCCATCACACATTGCTGTCTTAACATTTTCCCAACCATCCCTGCAGCCTGTACTCCCAGCATGCAGGAAAAATCTGGAGCACCTCATGAAGTCAGCCCCAAATATCTCAGCTAGAGTAAGAAAATGGGCTTAAAGTTTTCCTCCAGGTAGTAGGGTGTGTCAGGAGGGAGACACCTTTCCTGGGCATGTGGGGCCACGTCAACAAAGGAGACTCAAGAGGAAAAACAGATGAGTCTAAGTTATGCAGGATCTGCAAGCAAACAGCAAGTATATGGCTAAAACATGAGTATGCTAAGACACTATTGATTTGAACTGGAATTTGTGTGTAAAGGTATTGACTTTCTCACTAAATGGCTGTGCTGGTGAAGCACTGTGGCTTTTGGCTGCTGCAGACCCAACTCAAGCCCATTTTACCTTGCTCTGGCAGAATTACCAGCAAAGATCCAAGGGTCTGACCTTCCTGGGACCACATGAGGTCCTGGGGACACCAGAGGTATGTCTTATTCCTGTTCTACTGGGGCTCAGATGTCACCTGCGAAGCTCCTGGAGATTCATGAAGCTGATGCTCTCAGTGGGGCAGCAGTGTCAGGCAAGTTGGAGCAGGTGGGTGCTGCTCACCGCTGTGCTCGGTGGAACATACTGTGCTCCTTTTTGACCAGGATAAAGCAAACAAATTGCACAAAGGAGAATTCTTCTGAGAAGTGTGACGCCGTATTTCCTGCATCTGTCTGCTATTTCTAAACTGATAAGAAATACTGCATCTTTAGCCTCTAGACTACCATTAATTAGGTGGTGGTGTGCAGCATGCGTATGTAGGAGGCTCTCAGAAGAACTGCAGCAAGGACCAGTGTCAGGTATAGATCTGCTAAAGGATGTTAAATGACCATAGGATTTAGCTCTACTCATATTTAACTTTTTCCATAAGCCTAAAAACTTTGGCTGAGAAATATTTTTTTTTGAAAATAGCCAAACACATGCCTTGGTAGCGAATGTCGCGAGCAGCTGGGATTAGTCTACTTGGAAGGCCAAGGAAGTCTTGAAAAGCTGGATCATTCAGAGCAGGGATACCTTGTATTAGTTGCTTCTAAACACAACTGCTTAGATACATGAACAGATACTTTTGTAAAGTAATCTTTACATTCTGAGCATTTGATGCTGAGACCCATTAAATCAGGCTAAGCAGGATCTCTATCGTAAGGTCACACTAACAAAGCTAGCTATTGCTATTTTACTAAGGCTGTCTATAGGCTGTTAAAGCATGAAAGTCCTATAATTTCATAAAAGTCCCAAGTATTTGAATTTCCATACAGAAGTGCTTTTGTATCTAATTTAAATTACTTACTCTACACATACAACAGATCATTAACTTGATAAGATACTAGTAGCATATTAAGTGAATATTGTGTTGTGCTAGAAAAACAAATACAGAATAGAAATTTGTTAATGCAAAAGATTTTTTATATCATTAGGAGTGGGTCATCTTTTGGTATTCAAATAAATAAACTGAATTCCATCACTGAGCACTCCAGCTTTTTTTCCCCCTACTCTAATTGAAAGCAGAAGCACAAGATGGAAAATGGTCCATACAAATGTGAAAGGCTTAGGTCAGATTATTTTAATCTTTTTGTTTGTTTGTTTGTTTGGGTTTTTTTGAGGGTACAATTATATGAGACATTAGCTTTTATAGTTTTACTTCTCTTTTTGTATTTCCAGTCCTGACAATTCTTAATGTGAAGAACTGTTTTCATTTTCATCCAGACTGTGTTTCACATGTGGTAGAATCTGTTTGCTCTCTTTCAATATTTGTCTAAATAAAAGTGTATTTTAAAACTATGAAGTCTGTATCAGTAACATGCAAATTAATTTTAATAACAAAAAGGCCAAAACTTTCTATCTAATTTCATATTAAAGCGCTTTTTAAAATTCTAGCACACTGGAGAGAGAAAAACATTAACAAAAAATACTTATACATGGGGTGTTTTTTAAAGAATGAATTATAATAATCTTAGAAAAAGGGCCTAAAGAGGGAATGTACCAAGAGGACTGAGTCTGAAAGTATGGGAAATATATAGATATATATATGTATGTAGACAAACATACAGGTCCCCACGCACTGCTTATACATAACTGTCTTGGAAATATCCGTAGTCCTTCCCCATGCGATCATGACAGGGCCTCGGAGTTAGTTCCTTTGTCTTTATTCAGGAATAGTTTTGGTATTTTTTTGTAGGAAGATCAATTGCCTAGGTATTGGAAAGTGTGCGCTGATGGGTACTGCTGCACGGATGCACGTACTGCTTTCCCCAGCTGCAGGAGGACGCGGCCCTCTGGACATGAGCTACATTTCAGGATTACCCCAGAAAGGTGCAAGAAACGCCTTGCAAAACACCTCCACCAGCTCAGTTTAGGGGTTTCCTTTACAGCACGACAAAATTCCCAATTTATTTCCTTTGATATCTGTATTTAATGGGCTAATTTCTGTTAGGCATCAGAAAAATCCTTAAAAAGATGACAGGGGAGATGGTGGACAGAGCCATGGAGCTTGCAGACTTCTGTGGGGTTTTTAAATTCTGTCAGCTGGATATTGACTGACTTTCTAATGCACACTCCTCTAATTCTTAATTAGAATGACATAGCTAATTAATAAGTTTTTTCCAATTATAAATTAACTTAGGATCAGAACTCTGGCTTTGCATGTAATTTCCTATAATCGCTAAAGCTACTGCAAAAACATGTCTCCTACCAACCGTAACTTTTTTATTTAACACAGACAGACAAGTTCTCACTGGGTTTAAATTTTACAGCAAATTATCTCTGTTGGGATTTATGAAGGGAAATTAAAAAAAAAATTCAGAGGAGTTTTCTCTATTCTTTTTTTTTCTTTTTCTTTTCTTTTTTTTTAACACTTCTTTCTTTCTTAAACAAAATAGCATCTCTTAATGGACAATTTCTTTCTGAGATTTAAAAGGAATTCATCTTAATATTTTAATGTTATTACAGGGAAGGAAGAAAGAGAGCAGGTGATAATTCGTTTTTTCATAACTGTTACCACCTTTTCATGGTTTCTGCAAAAATGATTTGGGAGGATCCCGCATGCTGCTCATTTATAGAATCTTAACTGGAGAGACACTTATCTCTTTAGTAATGAACCAGTGTAATTAAAGGTGGGAATGTGGAAGAGTTCAGGCACTGGCAACATGTCACATAGTTGGCTGCTGCAATTCCTCAGTGGTTTATCAAAGACTACTCCTTTAATATGGAGATTACACTTATGTACTTGTCTGAACTTGAAAGGCATTTGCCTAATTTACTTATTAATGAGATGTAAATCTATTTGTACGGCACGTCACAAGTTTCCCGAAATCGCTGCTACTTAACCGGTGATAAACCCTATGATTTAAACGAAAAATAATACATTTAGCTTTCCACATTCATTCTGTTAAAAATTGATATAGTCTATGTTAAATTTATTAATATTGCTTGCTGTCATTCAGTTTGCAGCTCTTACTGAAATATGACTTGACAGCGGCCGCATTAAAGATGTATGCCATTGTATTCAACAAAGATTAATGAAGCCCGGTAAAAATAGCTGTAAAAGAGAAAGTGATCCGAATGTAAAATCAGTGAATTAAATGAGGCCTTGCATACCATTTGTTAATATGCATGAGGAGGGAGGCAGCGAATGAAAATGTCTCCCTGCAAAGTTCATTTGGGAATGTTTCAATATTGTCTGAATATCACCAAACTATTGAACAGCGGCTTAATAGAGCCCTATGTACCACTGCGGTCCGTGCGCGTGTGCCCTGAGAAATGGTGGAGACAAAAACTGATTCACTTGCAAACAGAAGGGAAGCCTGCAGTAAAAATAATAATAATCTGAGCCTAATAATATAAATACATACAGGATAGATGTCTGTTCTCCTTCTTCCCCCCACTCCACCTTTCTCCATCTGTCTACAGTGGAGGCTTTCAATATTAAAGCCACTTGTGATAGAGGGCTTTAATGCTATATGCCTCTTTTTATGGAAGAATTGCATGCGGCAACACTTAAAAGGCTTAGATTCTCCGGATTTCTAAGAGGTTAATGTGTCTGTCTGTCTGTGTGTCACAGCTACTCGTACGCCGGAATCCGTGTGGCGAAAGACTTTACCGACTTCTTTGAATATTATTTTCAGGGAGTGATTTATTTCAACAGCCCTCATTATAAAATGCTACTGAATTTATAACATTCAGGTTAAGACTTTCAGATAAATTAGCACTGACAGAAAATAGCATGCAGTAGTCACAGTGTAAACATGCCGCATTTATCAATCAAGGCACTAAGGTATTTTGATGGACTTGAGCTGTTGCTGATGGGCTTGTTTTCAGGTTTGAACACTAAGTCAAAGATTGCAGACAAGACCGTCCTGAAATATTTTGCTTCGGCAGTTTAAAAATATATATTAATCTGGCTGCCCCTTTGGTAGTAAAGTAGTTAATGCACCTGAAAGACTGTCAGCTTGGAGGCAATTGGAGGTATAATGTATACACAAATGGTGTAAAAGCTTGTAGAAAATCTCTGCCTAAAGCATAAACTTTCCCAAAAGAACGAACACCCGTGTTCAAACTGAGAGCAATTCAGAGGGATTTGTGTTAGGAGGCTCAGCTTGTGTCACCCGATTTTGCAGTCTCAACAGGTAGCCTGGCATGGGGATCACGATCACCCTCACGCCCACATGCTGGGGGTTCTGCCCCCCCCACGTTTTGCTGAAGGGGAACGGGATGGAGCCTGGAGCTTGCTGCTGTTTTGGTCCATGGGTGAAGGGAGCAGGGAGGCACCGAGCCACGTGCTGCCACAGGTTCAAAGTGGACTCCAGTGAGTCACACACAGCCCCCCTACAGCTGCATCTAGCGGGGTTTAGAAAATATATCATTGCCTTTAAGGACGTGGGATGCTCGAGCATCTGGCTTTGAGGTTTTGCAGGATACTGGATCAGAGCAGCCCCGTTTGTTTTGTCCCAAATTAGTGAGGCAAGTGGCAAACAGACCTATTAACTTAACAGATTATTTTTTTTAATTAAAAGTATTAAAATTTAGCATTCAGATAAAATCTTTCTCTTTCATGAAATAAATTAGTCTATGAAACAAATAAACAAACAAACGAACAAACAAGTCCAGTTGATATGTGTCTATTAAAAAATCTCTATGTATTTGTTCCAGCATTTTGTTATTTATGAGACATAGCAAGGATCGGCCAAAACAGTGCTAGTTTTGTTATTAATTGCAAAGAAAAATCAAATGGAAAGAGATGCAGATCCAAGTGTTTGAATTTTTAGGTTTTGTTTATACTCTCCATTTAAAAATGCCTAGGTTCTGTGATGGAAAATTTCCTACTTCTTTCTCTCATTGGGTGACCACCAAAAATTAAGATGGTAGAACCACTCTACTTTTTTTTTTAATAGCTTTCAGTTTATTTGGAGAGGGCCTAGAAAGCATAAGGATCACAGGCTCAGGCTTACGGAAAAATCTAGATTTTTTTTTTTTTTTAAAAAGGCATATGTGTACAGAATTGAACACTGAATGATGTGAGAAATTGCTGTTTGCAACCTGATGTCCTTCAAATGTTATGTTTGAGGAAATTCCTGATATCAATGGAATATCTGCTTCTGCCTCTGCTTAATTAAGAACATTTGTCCAGCTGCAAGACTTCAGTTCATCAAGAGTAGACATTAAAAAAGAAACAGCAAACACCCAATGGGGGAAGAAGCAAAGAGCCTGCCCTTTGGGTTCGCAGCTCTCCCTGATACAACTAATTAAAACCATTCATAAGGCAACCTGCTCTAACGGTCAGACCCAGGCTACTCTCGCTCAACTTTGGCTGCAGCATTATCACCCTGTGGAATGACCCATTTGCTTCCTCAGTCCCTCTTTCCTCTGATCACAGTGTAGGATAATACTCACAGAAGGCAAAGTCCTGTATAACAAAGTAACAGAATTAGTATGAAATTGCTCTTAGTTTATTTCCATCTCTGCTGGCTTTTCTATGCAACGCACCTGAAAGGTTGGTCACTGCCTGTGGACAACCATCCCCTTGGTCATGCTTTCCTTCTGTCTCCAGGGGTGAGCATCTGGGCAGCCAGCAATGGGTCAAAACTATTACTTCCTCATATTTACACATTAAAAAAAAAAAAAGAGAAAAGGGGGGTGGGGGTGGGGGGTGGGGAGCACTAAAATATAAGGAAACCACTTCCTGCAGTAACACTCCGTAATACTATGGCATTGGTAAGCAAACATTCCTGCCTTCTGCTGCACCTCACATTAATGTCTGGTGCTTTTGAGGTGATGAACAAAGCTCTGCAAGGGGGAGAAAGGAAAAGTCTTGAAAGGTAAAATCAGAAAACCTAAGAAAAAAATGTTAACTTGTGTAACGAGAAGTTTTTTATTCCAGCAACACGACTTCAGTTTTCTTTGAGAACAAGAGCAGAAAAAGCAAAAGCAAAAGCAACCAGGTAGGGAAACAGCAGGATCCTCCCCTTTCCCTATGAGCAATGTCTTTCCTTGAGCATTTTGTTCCCCTTTAGCCCACTCCAGGCTGTAACCCCGTGTGACAAGCCATGTCACCAGGGCCAAGCAGAGGGAGATGAACAGTGCCGTTGAACGGCTGTGCGAGAGAGGTGAGGCTCACGGTGCCGCTGCGGCTTCAGCAGCAAAATGAAGCCAAGATCAGCTATAAGGGAGCAGATGAAGTGACCACAGATGCATTTCAGTGGTTATCAGAGCAGCATTTGGCCCTTAGATAACACTTTTCTTCTCCAACATGGATGTCTTTTTGTAATTTTGTGTTTACGTATGAAATCAGGAACAATGAGCTGAGACTGTGGAAAATATGCCAAGAGAGCAAATCCTTCATCCCTGATAGTGGAGTGCACATGACCTTTGGGCCATTGTGGGGAGCAATAACACCAAGGCTGGAGAGCAAGCAGTACACCACTGATGATCTGTCAAACAAAATCTCCAACAAGTGGCCCTTTAAGTATTTGATTTGGAATAATTCCCTGCTTGATCCTCACACGCTTTAGGTAATAATATTACAGAAGACAAGGTGCTTGGATATGTACCCAGTTCTTATGGTGCTGTGAATCACGTTGGCTCTGGCTTTTACCCTTTGCCGTCAGCCGTGGCAGCGTGCTGTCCTGGTTTAAGCAGCCTGCTTGGGTGCTGCACTCGGTGGCAGTCCCCGACCGCTTCATCCCCATCACTGCACACCAGGAAACTGGTCTCTTCCCTCAGGGAATTTTGAAGATGTTTGTTCAGGTTAAGACCTTTTATACTTTCATATTGTGAGTTTGGGCTTTAAAACATATATTTATGTTATTTTTATTTTGGAAAAATGGAAACGCATGCCAGACCTTTGGGCAAGATCCCAGCCGAGAGCCACACTGCAGCAGGGAAGGAACCACATCTCCATAGCAGATGTCTATGCTGAGCAACGCCGTGCCAAAGGTGGTGGCCAGGCCCCTCATCACTGCTGTGGCTTCAGCACATGCCTTCACTCTTCCCAACCCCAGCCCTCTCAGCATGATGCTGAATTTATGCAGTGTATCTGACCCTTGACATCATCATTGGGCCTCCTCTCAATGTCCTCTTGGGGCTGGCAGTAACCCTCCATGTAATCCTTTGAAATCTCTCCCAGTTCCTGCAAAGAGCACGAAAGACATGATCAGACTCCACATCATCTTCACCTCACATCACGGCTGGCCCCCTGCAACTTCTTTCCTGCACTGGAAATGGGAAAGTGGTTCAAAAGGGAAGAAGGGGGAGAACACTGTGATCTGTGATTTTTTTGGACAGTCCTGTGATTTGTTGTTTGTCAGCTTTCTGGTTTGGTTGTGAACCACTGGCAAACACCACAGCTGGCATCGTGTTTGGCTTGCAAGGTGTGGGTTCATTTTTGACCCTGGTTTGCTGCAAAAAGCTCTTAGTGTTGAGGCTATGGTAGAAACAGTGTCTCCTGGCTTGTGCAGCAAGGCGAACATACAGGCAGCCACAGTAACTCTCCATTTATTTTCTTGCAGCAATTTCATTAATTGTAAACCTGTTCACTGTTTGACAATGAGCTATCGCAATGGGTTTGTTTACAAATAGATTTAACGCTGAAGATGGTGCCTGTATAAAAAAGGTCTTTCGACAGAAATGTTAGTCCCTCGAGTGGAAAATAACCCCTAAATTCCACTAGTAAAATTTTAATTTTCAAAAATGTTACACATTTACTATAAATAGCTGTCATCTGTCAAATAAACGGAGCAAGTCCTGGGAGCCTCCCTATCAAAGGAGACCATTTCGGAGGCAGCCTTTGTCTTAAATGGGTCTGTAGACATGGCTTGTGTTGGTTTTTGAGTAATCCCAGCCTGTTTATAATCTCATCTATTTCATGGAGAGGATATGAAAATAGCTCCCCACTGTATGAAAATTATCTATATTCCAGTGCAGACAATATAGTCAGTCTATTGAAAATAATGGAGTGAACTCAGCTACGCAGTTTATTTCAATGTGTAAAGTCTTTGCACATCATAATATCAAATAAACTCTGCTGAAAACATCATCCTCGTATAATTGTATTATACAAGAGTAGTGTCACCTTTTGTTTAGAAGAGTACCATTACGCTTTTATGATATACTTTAAGGAGAACTAGATGGTACCATTGATTCTTGTACTAGCATTTTACATCAAAAGACCTATGTCTGCAGTCCAGGTCACTGAAATCACAAATGAAGTGAATTTAATGGTCTAAGTTTGGTCTCCAGAGAACAACAGAATAGTTAGTACCATCATAAAGTCTGACAATGTAGCCCTTTTGGCAGGTTTTTGTTGATAATAGGCTTGAACTGCAATCTTTTCACCATGGTATAAGAGGATCTGTTAAAGCAGGCTTCAGATACACTGGAAGAATAAAGTAGGGAAGGCTGCAAAGCACAATATTGTGCACACCTGCACCGTACCTAGAGTAAGGTTAATGCAGTAATATCTGTGTGAAAACTGCCTCACCCCCACATTAAAAGCAGCTTATCATTAGGGATTACCTAGCCACTGCACCAGCTGCAAGTCTTTACTTAAAGACTTAAAGGTAAAGCTCTTACAGTTCCCAATCCAGTGACATTTGCAGCTCACTATAATTTATTGAATATCTTCCAAAGAGCAAACACAGGATTTCTCTTGGTACTGTTTTAGTTGGGTTGTAAACGCTTGCCATTTACCAAGAGAAAAAAAAAAATAAAGGCAGGCACATTTACACTTTTGCAAAGCATCATGTAATATTTTGAACCTGTCTTTTCATGCTGACTCTTTTCATGTTCAATCTAAACACTGTTTACTCATTTAAAGTCTTGTTACAGCTCAGCTATGAAGTACAGTGCATATACACTTTCAAAGCTTTCATGAGAACACCTTGTTCCCAGGTTTCATTAGGAAGACCCATGCTTGTCTGAAGAAAGTGTGAATTTTTAAAACTTCCCATAGCAGATATTCAGAAACATTCCCCCTTCAGCACTTCAGAGTCCCGCTACCGAGACCTTTAGAGACTTAATACAGACAAGAATCTTGAAAAGAGAATTTATTGAGGCTATCTCCATTTATAAGGCACGCTGATCTCGTGATGAAAATTAAAAGGAAATGGTTAAATAAGCCAAATTACATGCTGGGTGATGAAACATTTTCTTCACATTGCCCGTAACATGAATGCAAATTATATTAATAGGCTATAATTATGTAAACTTTATTATGTGTGTTAAAGATAACATTAAAATTATAAGACAAATGACACAATCACCAATGGAGGGTAATGATAAAAAAGTCAGCAAAATTAACAGGCATCATCAAGATTGTTGTGGTTGCTACAGCTAGAGGAGTACAATGAGCCATACCGTTTTATATATTAATAACACTTAACACTTACGCAGCACTGGTCACCTTCAAACCGCTTTACAAACATTAACTAATTATCACACATGCATTTGGGGCCTGATTGGTAAATATATTCCCTGACTGCAAACATTCACATGCTGCACATGCTTGAAATAACTCATGAGACAGACATTTCGGCCAGTCTTCATCCCTCTGTCCTCCCCAAAACTGCTTCAGCAGATTGAATTTTCCAAGGTAGCAGAATAGTTCCTTGTATTCTATTTAGTATGGAACAGTAGGAGGAAATTAGTGTGCTGGACTGGTCACTTGGATTCACAGCCCCTTTACGAGTGATTTCTCTTGTTAATTCATACCCACAGCAGATTTTCAGCCAGGGCAAATTTTCACACTTGTGTTGACTATATTGGAGCTATGCCCAGCTGTAGCACCCAAAGCCAAGGTCCATACATGTTGGGTTCTATTATGCTTTCTTTTGGCCCAGTATGAAAATTTCTACTCCACCAAACACCTGTTTTGGAGACTTATTCCTTGTTTCTGGCACTTGCAGAAGAAATAAACTCTCAACAAAGGAACCCGAAGCTCCAGCAAGTGGCCGCACCTCTACTAAACTTGCACCAACAGGACTCACCTGTGAATTTATCCTAGCTGACAGGGGGACACCAAGTCCTCGCTAATATGGGCAGAAGAGGTATTCTGGTGCTTTGGCAGCTGTGCCAAAATGCAAACTGTCCCTGCCTCCACAGGAGCTGATATTTCTGTTTGTGCAGGGCCTTCACTATAAATATTTTTGCTGCTGCAGAAATAACACTAATCACATGCTTATCAGCTCCTTATGGTGTCTCCTTCATTAGTGTCTTTGCTGCCAAAAAAGGGAGAAAGATGGCAAAATCTCAAAGGATTAAGAGTTTTGACAAGGCATCACTAAATCCAGAAAACAGAAGTCTGAATCCTTCGGATCACCCAGTATAAGGTTGCCCCAACAATTTTGATTCCTCAGTAGAAAAATAAGATTTCAAGTTACAACTATCATGTAAAATCAGCATCTGATTAAAACAGATAAAAATTCTTCTGAGTGTTCAGTGCCAAACTGAAAAGTGGCATTTGCAGTGGCTCAGCCCCAGAAAGGCACCCACTATAAATCAAACCCATCCCCGTGTAAAAATTTCTTATGTCAGTTATTCCTGTGGTTCCCACCTCCTTGAAGTAGCCATGTAATCAATAATGCCATTTTTCCTAGTTTCCATACAAGAGAGAGCACTGGAAAATGAACGGATATTTAACAGGGTCATCGGTACAGTTATGGAACATGAAATTCTCTGAATACAAATCCAATGTGCAAAATTTCAGGATTGTTACAGAAAACAAAATATTGCGACTATTCAGTTTTACATCCCAAGCAAGCATGAGTTGCATGGAGCAATATAAGTATTTCCTCTGTGTTCAAGCACTAGGGAAAGGGAAACTTCTTGCTGACTGTAATCCTCTCTGAGTAACAGCTGATAGAGGTAATAAAGATCATGAGATTTTACTGTGAATAAAAAACCATAAGACACACTGGTTCTTCGCAACCCAAGAAGTTATCTGGCTTTATTTTTGTGTTCAGTATTAATATTTGTAATTGAATAACACTGTTTATTTTGAACCAAGAGATAAATAAGGAATTATTTCTTTAGAATAAATCATTGCAGCATAGTGAGGCACACAACAAGGCTCTTCTAGGCATATATGAGCAATTTATAAGTGCTATACTCAATGACAGGCTAAATTCAAGGATTAAACATGAGCAGCAGTGAGGTATCACAGCTCTGCGAGTCTTCCAGGCTGTACTCAGCATATAAAAGTATCTCTTCTCTGAAGGCATAATGTGCTCTTTAGTCAGAGCTTTTGTTTTCCTGCCTGTCCAAAATCACGGCGGCACCTCGTTAAACGCCAGGCAGATGGGCATTTTAATACCGCTGAAAGACCAAAACACAACGGCCCCGATTTGCTGACATCTCCGGCTGCAATAAGCAGTTCTACATGTGAGCCTTTGATCTGTATTTTCTAAACTTCATAACAAAACTTCAAGAAAAAAAAAAACAAAAAACTATTAGCCGCAAATTAGACATTCTCATGGAAGCCTAGAATTATTTTTCAGGACAGAGGGCTCAATTTCCCAATCTCAGGTGTATGATTAAAATCAATTAAATCACTCTTCCAATGTCAGCAGCAAGATTCTCCTGACAAATGAAATTATGCGAGGAAAGTGTTCTCTTCACTCTTCAACCCTTTCTCAGCATCACTCACATCCACAAATGAGATCAAAATTTTCAGCTCGGGGATTTCAGAGATATTTTCCATAAGAACATGAAAAATCCCAGGAACCCTATGTAAGTAGACTTTATAGTCTCTAGTGGCGAGATGCTGATGGCCTCTGTATGTTAGATATATTCATGACTAACTAAAATGAAAAGTTCGAGTGGAATTTAACCATTTGGGGACCACACTAGCATTTTTTTCATAAATTAAAGTTTTAATGGTAGAATTATGTACCAGACTCTAGGATACATGTAGTAACCTTTCTGTGTCTCTTTTCATTCCCAAGGAAGTCCCCAGTGGCTTTACCCTATTGAAAACCTGAATTTTATCAATCTCTCTCAGCTGCTTGCAGATACAAGAGCAGCAAAGCGGGCTAGACTTCAAATGACCATATCATTTGTGGATGCCCAGAAGGGTTAATAGTTACTTACAGCGGTATTCCTTGAGACAAAACAAGGCGTGGGTTTTTGGTTTTTTTTTTTTTTCAAAAAAGTAGATAAATAAATCTTTTGATAAGAAACACCACTTGAAACGCAGAGATATCTAATTTCCAGAGGTGTTCTGATGCGGCTGAACTGTACCTTCAGCAAATTATTTACCTCTTAATTTGTTAAAACATATGGGCTTAGAGGTAACTTTGCCCATGAGGCGTACATCTATATTATATGCTTGTTTGGTTTGACTTCATTTTCCTTGGAGACTTGAACAAATGTTTTCCGCATTTCATAAGTTTCTTTTTTTTTCTCCCCTCACGTGTTCAAGGCAGCAGTGTTACATATGTATTTTGTTTCTTTTGACTGTGTTTAAAGAGGAGTGTGCTAATTTACAGTACAACCGGCAAAGTGGAGCAATGTTTCAGGATGAGAAACGCAGCCTATTTATAAATCTGCCACTTTCCAGCTCTCTCCATCCCAGCACCACCCAATCCACCCTGGCCAGGCTGAGGGTTTGGTTTCTTTTCAGATCACTGCAGGCAGCCTATTTCTCTGCAAAACAGAAAATGAAGGATTTGTGTCTCGTTGAGTTTCTTGTTCTTTGCCATAAAAGAACAAAACACCAGCAAACTCCATATGAAGTCCCTGTTGATATCTTGGTGCCTTAGCACAAAACCACTCACAAAGCACTTGGAAAAGTGTTTCTCCTGCTAATGAATTAAAAAAAAAACTTGCCCAACAACAGTGGATTAGTGCAATGGCAATAGAAATAGCATCATTCATTTGGTAAGTGAAGTAGCTGGAAAAATTGAGAGGTGGGATGTCCCCAGAACATTAACTGGTGTGTCAATAGAGCTGATTGAAGGATGCAGTTAGGCAAAGGAAGTGCGATAGGAAACGTCCAGGAGGTCTTTAGAGCCAACTGGCTGATCTTACTTTGGAGTTCTGGTCAAATATTTACAACTGCCAAAAATTTATTGCAATGCAGTGTTACATGGCTTCTTTCCATGAGTCCTCTAAAAGCCCAGTGGAAAGAGACAAATCTCCTTTGTATTGTCTCATTGTCCCTGTTCTCCATTTCACATAAAACAATGTATTTGTTGAAGCTTGACTCCAACAGGACCAACAACCTTTTTAGCTTTTCCGTCTCTCAGGCCCGTTCCTCGTATCAAGACCCTCAAACCGGTGTCTACCATGGTTGTGTCTCACTGGAAAGGTCTACACAAAGCTGGCTCCAAGGTGGGATTTACACAGTTTTGCCTGACTCTCTTATCTTCTTTTACCACAATATGGGGAAACTGGAACAAAACTTGATTATTTTAAAATGGTAACATGATGATCAACATCCTCAAGAGCAAGAAAAACAAGAAACCCACCAGGGGCAAGGTGTCTTCTCCTTTTTGCTTTTGGGTAGGGTTTTTTGGGGGTTTTTTCTGTGCATGAAACCAACACCTCAAAGTACTTTTTGGTTTTCCATTTGTTTATTCCAGCCATAAATATTTTATCACTTAAAAAGTGAAGCAATGTTTGCTCCTAATTGTTTTTGATTAAATATGCTAATTACTTTTTGGAATATTAATGACACATACGCTACTAAATGTTTTAATAATGCAATGAAATAAGCCAGCAAATATAACTACAAATTAACCTGAAACTGCTACATGGTTTTCATAATTTTGTGTTATAACAACACAAATCTAAAAGAAAATATCAATGACAAACCAGTATTTCTTGCTCGCTATCTAGAGTTCAACTAAACAGAAAGCTAAACCACACAAAACCCCTAAGTGAAGAGAAAGCTACCACACTTTGGGACCACTTTTCTTCACTGCAGGGTAAGAAGAACAAAGAAAAAGCCCAACTGAATTTAAGAACATCTGAGAAGTGTATGCTGACCATGGAATAGGTCATAAAATTTTGCCTCCCATTTCCATAGGTCCTTGTCTGTGAGGAACATAGTGGTGACAACAACTCTGATGCCAAATTAGTCTACAATCACCCAAGCTAGCATTAGGTAGGAAACATTAAAGTTTTGCCATCAATCATTATTTCCACATTTCTTATTTAATGTATGCTAGGCAAAGGGGTTTTTTTTTGTTGGGTTGGGGTTTTTTTGGGTGTTTTTTTTTTTTTTCCTTGCTCAAGAGACTATAATGCCTCTTTGTTTAGGTGCCTGCAGAGAGTAGACACCCCTGCTTTTCAGTGGCACAGGCACAAGGAAAATGCCTTTTCAATACAGGCTGCTAATGCATTTGTGGACTGAAATCAAGCTCCCTACCTACGGCAGGCTCCCCAATTCCCAGGACAATCACACTGACACAATTAAATTCTTCCTCTTCTGCGACAGAACTATATGCAATGGTTAGTATTACATTACACTGAAAATAATTAATATTGTGGAGGTTTTTGCATGTTTGTGTGTTAAAGACTTGACCTTTTAATTTGTTTTTCCCCCAGAAATGTTTTGCAATCTAATGATTTATATAGACAGTTCAAAGTTGCCAGATAGTCTCTCAGAGCTTTCCAGAATAAGTATGATTATATTTTACCATACTCACTGTCAAGGAACCATTTCTGTTTGCTGTTTTGTGGATAGCATTCATGGGGGTTTATTTTTGTGTAGTCTGGTAGAACAGGAGTGTTGCACTGCTTTGTAACGATGTACCAAGCACCACCAAGGAATGCAGACATTATGGGTGATGCTGGCTTCAGACCAGTAAAGATAAAGAGCAACAGTATTGCTTCTCAGCTGACAAACAAATACTATAACCTTTCAAACCAACTTATTCTAGATGTGGTTATTTGGAAATAACTATTTTCCATCTTGGAAATTACTATGGAATAATAATTTGCTTCTTAGCCAGCTGCTGGAAAAGTGGCATCAGCGCAGCAAGTGTGTTTAATTGGCTTGATATGCCAACAATTGATAAGCAATTGATAATGACTTGCTAATTGATAAGCCGATTGATAAGAAAGGGCCTGCAAATTTTTCCTGTCAGGTTTTACCATTGGCTATGTTATTAGTGGCACATTCAGCTATCAGGGCTGTATAAGTAGCTAGCAGCTCTTTAGTGCTGAGCTGTGTGTCGCTGAAAAAAACACTCTGGGAATCCTTCAAGATGTACCTTGAACATACGGATGCGACTTTTACTGGACTTTTAGCTATGATACATGCATGCTTTGCTAGCCAAGCTTGAATTATTAAATGATGATATGGACTATGCCTATAGAGGACCTAGGACCTCCTTCTGAAATGCTAATAAAGCCAGCAGGAGAGAATTCCTTAAGTTTTTTTCTCCTGGATTTAAATTCTTGAGTTCAGAAATTCAGGTGAGTAACTGCAGTTTTAAATTAGCTTGGATTTGATATTTGGGAGACTTCCACAGAGGAATTACTTTTGTTTGGATTAAAATTAATCTTGAAACACAAGTTTGTTTGAAGATCAGCAAAACCCAAAAACTCATTTAAAAATTGTGTTTAACTGCGAAGGCTTGTGCCTTTCTAGATTTAACCTCAGACTAAAACTAGAGTGCTGAAATCCTTTGTTATTTTTAGTCCACAGGCATGCTAAAGCTACCAAAAATCTAACATGTTTATTCCTAGGAGACTGCGAGTCTAATTTTGCAGACCTTAAGAGTACAGGTCTTTGGATGGCTATCAAACACGGGGTGCAGATAGGGTCCCAGAAATAGTTTTACCGTCAACTTTAGCAGGGCCAGGAATGGAACCAAAATGAAGACAGAAGAATTTTCAGCCCTTCCCCTCTTCCTGCCCCTTGCAGGGTGATGCCCTGGGCAGCTTGCATAGTGGTGGTAATCCTTTGAAGAGGGACACTGGGAAGGCAGCTTACAGCAAGTTCTGTTTTCTATACCCACAATAATACGTCAGGCTTCTGAGGCACATTGCAAGCCTGAATATGGGTGGAGAGGGAAAAAAAAAAAAAAAACCAACCCCAAAAAAACATACAAGGAAAAGAAGAGCTAATTAAGGATATAATCGGAATAGAAACTTTTGGAGAGCTCAAATGTGCATAAAGAAAACTAATACAGCAGACTTTGAAGATGCCGACATTTTAACCTCATAGTCAAGGCCAAACCCTGCTGATCAAACACATAAAAAGCACTGTCTGCTCACAAAGTAGAGCCTGAACTAAAGAAAGGACTGGGGCAGCAGACAGTTTTATCCAACTGCTCTTTCAGTAGCTTTAGCTTCCCACCCGAGGGACAGCTCACCTCTTGGGTTCCATCAATCCACTTCCATGCTCCGAAACCTCTGCCACCTCTCAAGCCGGAGAGTGATGAATGAGCGGAGACAGTGCGTTGCTGTGTACACGTCTGCTCGGGAGTGAGTTGAGAATATTCATTTCATTTCACTTGTGACCTTTCTCTATTCTGCAAACCTGAAAGGTCTGGGCTGCATAATCACATCTTGGGATAAAAGATAAGTGAACTACCAAATAAATAGTGGAGTGTTTACATGACCTTATGGTTTTACAGTCCATATTAATTTTTAATTGCACTGTTAAAATATAGTAAATATCTATTATACAAATTAAGTGGTAATAGGTATTTGTATTTTTTTTCATGAATTAATCTTAAAATAAGCTGATTACATAAATCTTTAGCCAAGCAGTGGCTAATCCTGGGCACAAACATTACTTTGATAAGATACATTCAAACAAACATTTTTGTGGCAAAATGTTATCAGATACTAACACATAATTAGTCTAAGACATTTGGTTCAATGCGAGCATTTTCGAGTTTTGATCATTAAGTGAAGGTATTGGGAGAAATCCAAAAGGGAGCAGGGGATTGTAAGCACTTCAGAGTTCCTTTGTGGATTCCGATTAGGCTGTTGGATTCACTGCTGTTTCCTTATGTAAACATATTCACATATTGCGATGGTGGGGAAATCTTTATCAAATTAATGGCAAACAAAGTGATGTTCATGTAGATGAAATTATTATTCACCCGGATCTATATTGGGCTGAAAGAGAAATTGGGAAAGAGGATCAGAACTGATGCAAGGAGTGGAATCCCAGCTTCATTCTGAGTATCAGGAGTGAAAGTTGCTCCTCATTTCTGTCAAAACAAGAAAGGGAGGACAGGGAAAGTGGATTAAGTTGGCATATGTGCATTAATGTTGGGTGTTGATGCATACACGTAGTTCTCAGCCTTCATTTCTTACTTGGATTTACAGGACTTTTAATATTACCTGTATTACTTTGAGTAAATTCCCTATTTTTCAGCAGTATTAAAAGTATTAAAAGAAAACTAACTGTAATAACTTCACTTACTTATCCAATAGTCTGCAAGGACTATTGATTAATACATAATAAATAAAGGTTTTTAAAATGCTTAATAGTGGAATCTAGTAAATACTTAATTAGAGAGGGTTATTGAGCTCAAGCAATGGCTATTTGACATGCCGGCATGCAAAGGAATAGCCCCTTAATTGACAGTATACTCTATTGTACAGGGGCCTGCTTAAAGAATTTTTAGTAATAGCTTGCAATGGCAATGATGAAGCCACTTGGTCAATGCAGTTGCTATCGATGCAGCACGCTAATAGCTCCATGAGAGCCAGCCTCCCTCTCTGCAAGACAAGTCCTGAGGAGTGCTGCATGTCTTCAGAACACAGCAAAAAAATCTCCAGGATTTTTTCTGATCATAAGAACTAACTGCATACGGGTGCCATGCAAAATGAAATGTCCTGGGTGTTCCCACAATCCCTGCAGAATCAGTGAATCTGCAGAACCCACTCGGGATCCTGCCTGTGATCACCAAGAGAGGTGTAAACTGCCCTGCTCACCTCCACGTGCCCCCAACTCCTGGTGTGAGCACTCATGGTCAGTCCTACTACAAAGTCTTCTAGCTGTACGATGGATCAATCCCACTGCAAAGTCTTTTAGCTGTACCATGAGATGCTGGCTGCAGAGGGTTGTACCGTCTGCTGTACCCACACAGCTCTTTATTGACCAGGTCATAGAATCATAGAATATCTCCGTTTGCCCTTAACCCAGAGACTGCTGTACCTTACCTTCAGCATCCTGGAGGATGCCTTTCCCCCAGATGGTTTAGCAGCCTGTTCTTACATCCACGAACAGCTTTACTCAGAAATCTGCCTTGTGAAATTTGCCTTTGCTGAGACCTGCAGAAAATATCATCCAGTGTCACCACCACACTGCTCAGGCCCCAGCCTTTGCCCCAGGGGACTCTGTGCTTCCCAGCACCCTCTGTCACAGGGGTGGCACCGAGACACTACAGCTTAAATGTAACAAGGACCAGGTACTAAGCATCTTTCTAACACAAAAATGTATAAAAAGCATTTAAATCTAAACAATTCACCAACCCGCTACATTACTCAAGGTCACATTTTAAAAGCTCTGGATATTTTTCCCCACCAAGTGGAAATACTGTAGGATTTCCTGAATTCAGAAGTTTAGGCTGGCAAAGGGGGTTGCAGTGCCTGCAGATGTTGGTGGGTTAAAAGGCAACATTTCTGGCTTTGAAAGGTGTTATTTTGAAAGTTCTCATGAGCAAAGCAATTGTTTGCCTTTCCACTTACAGTGTTTGGTTTCTTGTTCCATGAAGTAGAGACAGTGTAACTAAGCTGCTCCTCGCTGCTTAAAAAAATAAATTGCAAATTTCTTAGAGATGCTGTTTTATTTCCAGTCTCTCCCTCTCCATAAACAAATACCTGAGACAGGGACTGTGTAACAGATGAACGTGCAAAAGGGCTGTTCGGGGGTTTTAGCTCCTGATTTCTGCTAAAAAGAGGGTTTCTAATCACTTTGCTGTATGGGGACTAGTCATACATGTAAAGTGAGACGTGCACAGGAGTGTCTGCAAACTCAGGGCTTTGGGCTGCATGTAGAAAACTACAGATTACCGGTACAATAGATGAAATCCATACACTTCATATATAAAAAGTGACCTGATCTACGGTGCTTTTCTTCTTGGATTTCCGATGAAAAATGCTTAATCACTGCTGCTGGGTGTCACTAAAAGAAAATTGACTGTAATATGCTATAAAATCACCTCCTTTGTCAGGTTAACCTGAACAAATAAGTGCCTTGGAGGACGCAGGGTATTTCTGTACGCGACAAAAATAAAAGCAGAGCTTTGTACGGAAAGTAATTCCATGGCAGCACCAGCACAGACTCTGGCAGGTCTGGTTCATGCAGACAGGCAGCATGTCCTCGGGGCAGGGGACACAGCTGACCCTGCTGGGTAGGACCCCCGAGAGACCCGGGACCAGGAGCAGCACCCTGGTCCCCTCTGTGAAGGCACAAAAGCAGGCAGAGCCCAGCAGCAATGCAGCTGCCCCCATCAGCCTCCCTCCTAGGCTGGTACTCCCACTAGCATGCAAAATGTTGCATTTTACTACTTTCTTTCTGAAATCCTCTTAATCGCTCAGTTGGTCTCCAGCAAATTCAGCTGTACAATGGCATTCATTCATTCAGGGCGTTCATGCAGTGCCACCACCCATGCTGGGAGGTCACCAAAACCATCTGGGTGGCGAAAGAGGGTGCACCCCCAGGGAAACCCTGCCTATCACCTCCCTCCCTCCTCTCTCCAAGGGGCTGAATTACACCAGCATGTTCGATTCAAGGACCACAGTCCCAATGCCCAAGGACAGGCTGCTGCTTCGGGCAAGCCCAGGGACAAGCCGAAGTCTTAGGTCTCCTTCCCTGCAACTTATATAGGATTAAACCTGGAAATCACCACAAGTACCTCAGTCCTGAACAACTATATCTACTAATTTAGGTGAGAGCTTAATATTGTATCTTTATATTAAGTACTAGTTATGTAAAGAATCTATTTAGACTTAATATTGCAGTAGCACCTGGTCTTTTCATCTAATTTAAAGACTGGAGCCTTTAAAGAAGGGAAACCTCCAGCAAGAAATAATACCCATAAGCATGACAATCCTTCTCCCGCTTCACTTAAAGAGTAATAAGAAATCTCCCCCTACAGGCTTTCGGCGCCTAATGCAAGGTAAATACACCCTCTTAGGCTGCGATTTGTCCTCTTAAACACTGGGTAATCTATAAAGGCTGCTCAGGACACATATGAAGGTAAAGAAGAAGGTATGTCCAGCCCAGCACTGCCAGCTCCTTTCCTTTGTGCGACGAAGAGCAGCGCAGAGCCCCCACCCCGGTCCCCCGGGGCGAAGCAGGCGAGCTCCCCGGCAAGCGCTACAGGGGCACTTCTGCAAAGTGTTAACAATTATCTCGTGCATTTTTATTCTTTATTATCAGAACTCCACTGGGCAAAAACATTTTGACTAGGAAACTATTTCCTTTTTCCTTTTACCTTTTTTAAGGGAAGAAATTAATGGGATGAAAATGCAAATAACTTCCTTCCTTTGCAGGGAAAAAACCCTCGCGCTCCCTTACTTACCAATTGACTGTTGTTTTAAGCTATTCACCAGGAACCAATATCATACATATAATACCAGCAAAACCAAACGACGCTAATGTAACATGCATTTCCAAACAACACAAAGAGAGTTTATATCCCCAAATTATTCTCAATTTCGTTTAGGGAAGGCCTGCTTGGGGATTAAGGTAGTTGTTTGTTTATTTGAATTCATTATAGAACTGGGAGTTTATTATATTCTGTACTCACTGTAAGGTAATCAAAATATAGATGGAAATTGGAATATTTTTATTGGTGCCATTTACATAGGTTATATGCTGTGAGAGAACTAGAGTGCCTTGATAAACTTGATGTAGAAGTTGCAGGCTCCTTTCTGTGTAACTGTGCATTTAGAAATCTCATTCTCACATAATCTTAGTTATTTGATTTAACGAGAGCCTTCCTTTTTCATGACAACTTTCTGTCCATGTCTCTCTTTTGTACAATATAGTAAGATCTAGTTTATTGGAAATCCAGTGGCTACAAACCAGAACCAACCCCCGGCTTGATTTGTTTTACTGAACACAAAATTTAACCAACAAATTTTAATTGCGAAGGAACTTCCCCATTGCTATTTCCATTTGCTCCCAGTGCCCCCATCATTTTATTTATTCCAGTAGTAAAAATAAATCTTTAATTGGAAGGAAAGTGATAACTGAAGTTTAATTAAGCTAAGCCAATAAAGTGAAGGGAAATTGCCAGACTAATGTTACGCACTGAAAAGGGGCCATGCAAGGCTGCAATTTGGGCTGCTCCAGAGTAGCCTGTGGAGAGGCTCACTCAAAATGTGAGAGATGCACTTCTCTTCATATCCAGTTCTCATCTGGGACAAGATGATGATATTTCAGCCACCTTCTTCCTCCCACCATCCCAAGGCTGCTTCACCCATCCTTCCCAGGGACCTTGTCTCCATAGCCAGTGCAATGTCGCACCAGGGAAGTTGCCAGCTAGATCACATGCAATGTGGGCATGAGCTCACCCTTCTTTCTCAACAATTTTCTGTGCCATCAGTGGCGTAAAACCCACCTACCTGTCCTGCCTGACAGCTGCTTGATGCATTAAAAGGCATTTTAAGTGGTCCGTAACAAACCACTTCCCCTGCCCCCCCCACCCCCACCCCCCCCCCCCAGAAAGATGTTGGGAGTTTTGCAAAGGGGGAGGAAGGGAACGTGCTTCCGGATGGCCCCTGCACGCGGGGGGAACATGAGGAGGATGCTTTTTGGCTGTCCAAACTTCCAGCTACGGTGTCTGCAGGGAAAATCCTAGGAGCAGCCCTAACACCAAGCTTCTTGCCAGCATGTCTGCCAGGGTGCAGACTTATTTCATATTTATAAATATGCTTTGGTAACAAATAATAGATGTTATTGTTTTTTTAGTATGAGCTATGAATGCTGTTTTACTGGCAGCATGTCTTTTTTCACACTACCGTATTTATAAGTTGCAAGGCCAGAAGGACTGACTGTGATCAGATACTTTAGACTCAGCACTGAACTTCCCCTAGCAGCCTGAATTAGAAAAATATATTTTTGAGAAAAACAACATCTCTTAAAAATAATTTAAAATTAGAGAACTCACCACGCTTCCTAGTATGCTCTTTTGTCAGCTCATCACTCTAAACATTAAAAAACATGTACCTTAATTACTCTTCTGAATTTATTTCTAACCACTGACCTTGTTATGTCTTTGTCTGATAGATGAAAGTACCCATTATTAAAGTTCACTTCATCATGTGGGTGTGTATAGGCCATGGTCAAGTCATCCTTAACCTTCCCTTTGATAAGCTAAATAAACCAAACCATGAAATCCTTTCCTATAAGCTAATGCCCATTAATCATTAGCCTGTTTTTCCCTTAGAAACCCCTTCTACTGAACCACAGCTTTTGTGGTCAGCAGCCTGTGCCATTCCTAAACAGCCAGGCATACCCAGTAACGAAGTAAAATAACGAGGGCCTTATAACTGTCCCAACCAGTACCCCAGCGCTCCCCATTCCAGCTGCTGCATCACAGTGGGAGCCCAGGAGCAGCTCCTCTTCCACCTTGATGGTTAAGGTGTCCTTCAGTTATTGCCACCAATGCCCTGTCCTCCTCTCTGTCTCCCATCCTTGCACACCAGTACCCTAATCAGTGATAATTTTATGCCTTCTTCCAGGCTGTGGATAAACACAATAAATTGAACCATGCCAAGAAACCTGCCAAATCATGGCAAGTCCTGATTCCAGTTGATAATGTGGGGCTTGTCAAGTGACAGGCCTCGTCACCATGCTCTGATTACCAAGCCACAGAGCAGCAACTAACCACACCGACCGGCAGCTGTGCGGCTCCCCCCATCAGCGCTTCGTTAATTGAATAGTTAGGTTTTCATGCCAGCATTTCACCTGGAACTAACATGAGCAGCTATTGTTTCCCATTGCCCTGATTTGTTACCAAAGTGGAAAGTTTGACCACCGCCCTGTGATAGTACAGAAGATTGACTTATTCCTGCATTATAAGACAAGAATGTTTACTCAGCGATCTTATCTTTTCTGCCCTGTTGACTGTTGTTCTACGATCGCCATCTAGAAAACAACTTGTACTGTAATTCCCTTTACTCCTAATACTTTTCAAGCTTCTTTTTATCTTATCTCAAAGCAGGTACTTCTCCTCCTATTCTTTGAACTTCTTTATAAATGTTGAACGATTACAAGCTTTCAGAAATTTCCTTTTAAAAAAATATCTATTTATCTGAATTTCCTTCCCAAGACAAATCATGGTTCGGCTTGGTCTGCTTTGTCTTTTTCCCTTGACCAATTCTACGTTATTGCACAGTTCTGGGAGGTTAACATCTAGTAAAATGTCCCTAATTCAGAAATACCATTTATATTTTCTGCCTAAATTCTTGCAACTGGACAGTTCATCAGGCAGAAGATATTAGAAAAACTGGCAGCCATAATTGTGTGGGTGGAGGTGAGGACATCTGCTCTTTATATCATGAGCATTGCCAACATGCTATAGACATATCCAGGTTTCTGTTCCAAAACCCCCTCAAGAATATACCGTGTGGAGTTCCAGCTCGCTGGAACCTCCTGCTTGGTTTGGGAAATTTTGGCAAGTTGTTTTCCTTCTGTAGCTTGTTCATAATTTTCCCGGTCTTTACTACATGGGTAAAGTGTGCCCAGATTTCATGTGCCGCTCTAACATATGTTCCGTGATTACATACAGGATGTATAATCACTCTTCTTTACTGCATGAGTTCAGCTGGCACTGCTCGCCGACACAGTCCAGTGCCGCGAGAGAGTCTTGGGGCAAAGCGTGTTCAAAGTTGGTGCTACGACTGCGACAGCAGATGAACGGCAGTGTGCCTTCCTCTAAATCTTTAATGCATGCTTGTAGACTCGTCCTGCTCACTTTGTCCTGGAAGTGCTGGGCCCAGCTGAGCTGACAGCCTTGAACATTGCCCAATGTGCTGTGATTGGCACAAGTCACCGCTTCGCTGCTCATCTTCATCCCAGTGTCATGGCTACCGCACCAGGCACCGTCCCTGTGAAGGAACAGAAGACAACAAACAGCAGGCTCAGTTTTAGGGATAGCAACACCCTGCAGCCTAATTCTCACTGCATCATCCCAGCCCACCTTGGTTTATCCACCAGGCACATGGTTTTCCATGCCCTCAAACAAAATCAGTCATGAGTCACTCGAGTTTGTTTGAAGGTCCAGCACATGATGCTTCCCACTGCTGTTTCTCTCTGCAGGGCCACCATGAGCATGGCATTGTAAACTGAGTGATGGGCTCGTGACAGTAGAAACATGAACCCACACAGAAAAAAAAAAAAAAAGATTGTGGCAAAACCTAGAAAAGCCTAGCTGTTTGACTGAAGAAAAGAGAAGGTAGTGAGAGTATCCTAAATTATTTTGTGTATGAATTTACTTCATAATCTGTCCATGTTATTAAGCATTGGAACAGGCTTCCCAGTGAAGTGGTAGAGTCACCATTCCTGGGGGTATTTAAAAGATGTGGATGTGGCAGTTAAGGACTTGTTTCAGCAGTGAGCTTGGCAGTGCTGGGTTCACGGTGGGTCTCAACTATCTCAAACATCTTTTCCAACCTAACCAATTCTATAATTCTAAAGAAGAAAAATCTAAGTAGTGTGTGAAATCAAACCTTTGTACCCCTAAATCAAAGGGTATAGTTATGCTAAGTGTACCTGCCAAAACACAGCAGTACTTAAAAACCTCATAATCAGATTGTTTTAAGTACCTAAACACCTATAAACGTGGAGAGACAAACTAACGGGATTTTTTGACCCTCAGAGAATCTGATTTTTGTTGTGACAACCCAGTTGTCTTGAATACCCCACGGGGCACTGATCATTGGGTCCTTGAAGAGCTTTAAAATCCTGGCCCTTCGATGCAAAAAAAGGCAGATATTAATCTCAGAGAGAGCTTTATTTTCACATTGTCCCATCACAAATTCTTGCACAATATCCCAGAGTTAACACAAATGGGTAACTGTTCAGTTATCTTTAAAGGCCTACGGGATTTGATAAGCAATTTCATGGAAATAATCTAAATATGCATAATAAAAAAAGAAGGAAGTGATGTTCTGTTAATGCATCACTTTTATTGTGACAAGTTTTTCTTCAAATGAAAAATAAAAGTGTAAAAACTTAGAATTGCAGTACTGTTAAGCACCTCCTGGGATCATTATAATAGACTGTACAATTATTACCTGAGCTGAAGTGCTTTTTTTAAAAAAAAAAACAAACAAAAACCCAGCAATAAATGTAATTTCATTGCTTTACCCGATATGCAAAATCTGCCTAGCATCTATTTCCAATAAGAAATCAATTTCACATTTATTCATAATACTGCATGGAACCTTACTGAAAATCTTGATATAATTTCTATAGTATTTTTAAGATTTGCACTAGAGTAAAGCTCAATAAAACTTTTAAATGTTTTACATCCATCATGTCACTGAAATGTTTTTTAAAATATTTTGCTCAATATTAGGAAGGTTGAGAAGGAATAATGAAGGTATTTCTCTCTCTTCAAGCTCCTGCATTTCCCCCTGCTGTGATCAGTCCTGATTTCACAGTTCTGTACCCCAGCTTTTCATAGGATATCAGAAGCTTAGATGAAGGAAGAGTTAGAAGCCCATATTTTGTCTCTACATGCTACAGTTTTGTTGACTTAAATATAGGAACTCCAGATTTACATAAGATTACAGGAGGCAAGAATTATTACACCTAGCTCTTTGGCTGATTATGCAAGCAGATGTGTGTGCCCACGCAACCTCTGTTAACCCCAGTATATTGGATGTATGGGTAGGGTCAAGACAGCACATATTTCAGTGAGGACCAAATCTATTAAGAGGAGTCAGATATGTTCAAATCTATCTCATCACCTGAGAACAGCGACATCTTCCAATAAGAAAGCCTTACTGTTAGGAATGCTAGGTTTGATGCTTAGGCAAAAAAAAAAAAAAAGTTGTCACCACATTTGTAACTGCTGGGTTGTGCGCCTTTGCTAAGTGGCACCAAAACCAGGCTGAGCAGCTTTTCACGTAAACGCTCATGAGCCTTCTACCCAGTGTAACCACTGTATTTTAAAATGCACCATTTTTCAAAATATCACTTGTATCAACAACGTGGACATTTGACTGCCACTTCTGTTTTATTATTCTTTATGTAGGGGTCCTACTGTCTTGTGAAAATGGATCCTCCTAAACTACGTTGAAGGAAGCAGCAAAATTTGCTTCAATGTCTTTTTAGCTATGTGCCTCACAGGAAAGATTATCTGGCAAGCAGTGATGGCAGTGCATTAATATATAAAATAATTAGGAAGAGCACTTAATGAATGTATGTGTGTGTTTATACAGCCTAAGCCTCATGGCCACATTATCCTCTCTCATCAAACCACGGTACAGCTACTTTGAAAAGTATTATCAGTGACTTCTGCGCCTACCAAAAGAGTCCTGAGTTCATAAAAAAAAAAGCGCTCGCCAGTGAGGACATGAAAAGCCGTTTAGGCATGCCCAGCTCTGCCTGCACCTCGCTTTCATGGCAGATTAGCTGGAAGGAGATGGGCTCCTGCAGCAGTGGCAAGGATTGCATAATACTCCCCCGAGAGCACGAGAGTGACTTTGAAAGTTTTATTAGGTTTTTATTAGATCGTGATACCCATTTTCAGTAGCCAGCTTGTCCAGTTGCTCACAAATTATGATAATTTGAAATACTGTACTGGACGCTATAGGCTGTCGTTAAGTTTCCCTAGAGCATACAACTCTGAATTAAATGCTGCTAACTCCTCGGTACTGGGGAGGATGAATTTTCCCCAGTATGAAGGCAATTGTCTGCATTGGATTTGTTTCACCATGAAACTGAAGAGATGAGCATGTGACATTATGTATTTTACAAGGTGCTTAACAAGAACATGATTGGGAAAAAAATTGAAATCCATGAAATCAATGCTATAACCTAATATTGTTTGTTCTTAGTGACTACTGGAGCACAACAAGATCAATGTCAGGACAGCACTACTCACTCCAAGTATCAATGACCTGGAAGAAGTCATGTAAAAGGATGGGACCTGCCAACGGCACAGCATGGGAGGCGGCTTGCAAGGAGAAAACATAAGAAAGAGTGATACAACTCCAAAGTACTTGAATTGGCCCAGAAATAGACACACGGAGGAGTTCATTGCAAAGAAAACTGAGAGCATTCCGAGGCCGGGGGGTGGGGGGGTGGGGAAGGACACATGACACCAAACCGGTCATATCGTGGTGCTCTCTTTGTCCTGCATTATAAAGTATGAAGGGAAGGCAGGCAAGAAGAGCAGAAGGCTAACCAGAGATCCTGTAAATGCACACATAGGTAGAAAAAACAAGAAACAGACAGCAAATAAAAGAGCCTGGAAAGGGGCACTGGTGGAGACTGGCAGAATTAAGTCAGCCAACAGCACCAGGCAAAAATCTTTTTTTCCATCTTCAAGTGTTTGTTCACTCCCTATCTGCCAGTAGGCTTGTTTGGAGACCACCAAATTGCACCTGAACAAAACTCTTCAGCCTTACATACATGACTTCCTATTTAGTTATTTCAGACCAGTATTTCAAATGTGTCTAGGTTACCAGTCAACCCAGACTGCTATACATATTTCCATGTGTTGCTTTAGTCACTGTATTACTGTGATTGTGCACAGCAGCATAGTTTCTGAGCATGGTAAAAGGGTAAATATCTGTATTAATGCTCTTGGTTTACTCCTCTGAATTAATGGAAACAGTTACAAGAGGTAAGATTAGCAGCATGCAAGAGCTTGCAGCAGAGCTCTGTTAAGACAGATTATCAATGGGGAGATACAGCTGGTCTGCACCCTCCCTAAGAAATGACCCCTGTTTCCAGAGGACTGGAGGACCAGCATCATCCAAAGCTCTAGAGAGAGGCCCCAAACCCAAAATCAGAGCAGCTGTGGGATGTACCACTCAGTAGGTCCAGCACCTGATGATCCTTGTCTCCAAAAACTGTGCGGTTCCCACCTGTTTTTTTCACTCTGCTACAGAAACAGCTGGCACAGACATCAGGGTCATGTGTTCTTCTTCTGTATGTGGTGGTTATGTCCCGCATGTTGCAGTTAGGATTATCACCATGCCTGAGTGGAAATTCTTGTAAGGTTTGGTTGCATTTTTCTTTCCTTTCTCATGCCTGAATTGCTCTCTATGTTTATGGATTCTCAAAGTTTTGAACCAAACTCTTGTCAGGCTTATTTGACTAGAAACTGAAACTGCAGTGAGTGGCTCTGGGTAAATCTGGAAGATTTAGTATTAATGTATTGATCAGCTTATCAGAGTTGATCCAAGCTATGCCCATATTTTCCACTGGAGGACCTAAAAAAATAACGCAGCATATTTCTTCACTGCAGCTTAACTGTATTTCAGGTTACATAGTAATGTACTACAATAAAAAAAAAGGCCCTTTTCTAGTGCTATTTTCAGCATTGCAAAAAAATTCCAGAGCTGGCAGTTTTTACAGTTTCAGTCCAAGACCAAGCTTCAATAAGCTCACACAGCTCTAATGATTGTTAGTGAAAATGTAATGGGCCATTTGAAATACAAATGAACGTTGGTAGGTAAAGGGATTTTTTTTTTTTTTTTTAGTGGAATCAATTTACACTGGCTATTTAAAAAATATTAAAATAAATGTAATGCCATTAAATGTAAGCTCAAAACCCATTGAGAGCATTAGTGGCCAAATCTGCCAAAAAAGTAGTCATGCCAAGAGCATGGGGCCAGATTCTGCTCTCAATTACATTGGTGTTAAGCCAGGATAACTCCCCTAATTTCACAAGACTTGCTCTGAAATAACAGAGTGTTAAGTGGGAGCAGAGAGGAACTCCATTCCCCTTTAGGTACTTTTGCAGTGCCCCAGTTTACCCTCGGTGACCCGGCTCATTTCTCACCAGCCTCGGGTACCCTGCATCCCCTCTTGCCAGGACGAGGAGATCGGTCTGGCCTCCAGAACAGCAGTGAGGGTCCAGTGTAGCATTTGAGGAGGGGTCAGAAGGCAGCGGGTAGTGTTGTTCAGCAGGTGCCGTGTTTTGGAAAAAAAATTAATGGACCAAAACAGTAAGAAGAGCTAATAGGAGCCTGTCATGGCAGAATAATTAACAGCTAAGTAGAGTTCAAAGTTTTGAGGGCAATGAGCTAAGCAACAGGGGAAAAAGAAAGCGCTTTTAAAATAGTGTTTAATTTCATATTACTTACAAAGAAAAGGAAGGAAAACCAGCTAAATCATGTGGTTAATATTTATTTTAAAAAAATTTATGGTAATATACCGAATTCCCTTTAGTAGTCAAGAGCTTTTGTGGGTAACACCTCCCCTCCTCCTACATGACAATTTCAAAAAAACCTATTAAATATTATATTAATATACTTCTTTGGGGAAAAGGAAAAAAATAATTCAGTTGGCACAAAGTTCTGCTAGAAAGGTTGGCTTCTGCATCCCATGTGATAAAACCAGGCAAACAACCAAACAAGGAAGAAGGGAGCAGCAAAGAGAAAAAAGGTGTTTCCCTCGTCTACTCTGACTTTCATCTTTGTTGCTGGAGAAACCTGGAAAAAGTACAAAGGCTTTTACTTGGACTTGGAAAATTCATCTTAGTAAGGTCTATTATTTGCTATTGCAAATAATCTTCTAATTGAAGGTTTCTGTGTGGACTAAAAAAGAGAACAATGTTGCTTGCTTTACGTGTGGCAATAGTATATCTTTTTTTCTTTCAATTCTTTCTCTTTATCTCCACTTTGTACCTTTTATTTTCACAAATCCAAGCTAAACTTTCCTGACCATGGTGCCATTCAGCACTCAGCACCATTTCAGCCATGCCCTTTTCTACCAGCAGCCAAACTGTGTCCAACCAGAGTTCAACATTTTGGATGATAACTCAGGATATGCCAATAAGACCAGCCAGGTTACCGGGATATAACAGAATAACAGAGAAAATATGACCAATATATTTTCAAATCACCAGCTCTGCAAACAGCTGCACAGAGGAAAAATACTACAGTTTGTATTGGACAGCACTACAAATATTTTTATTAAGATTTATTTTGAGGGAGAAAAATTATATAGGTACAGACATCCTCTCATTCACGATGTAAACAATGCAGAGTACTATTTGTCAGAGTCCTTCATTTCATGATGTTTGCAACTGGCTACTGAGGAATAATTTCCTTTTAATTATTGTTTAGTTGATATTTCTCTTTACTTACTTAAGTTATATGATTAAGGCACAAAAATATGCAATGCAAGATCTTGCCGTACAGTAGATTTTCTCTAACAATAACACCATTTTTATTGTATTCAGTCCACAGAATGTAAATTTTCAGCAATGAAAAACAGCTACAGATTCTTAGTGTGTATTTTTCATTTCCTTAAAAAAACATTGGAAGGAGTTTTTCTTCTGTACATTAGTATAAGTGCAGCATCCTATGTAAAAGATTTAGGATTTAATAGGTTTGACGTTGGAGGGAGGGAAAATGTATAAAGTTGCCTGTCTCAACTAGACAAAAGCCAACGGATCTAAAAATACAGCCCTCGGGCTCCTCCTCTGGCCTTTGCTTTGCTGCCAGGCTGGACAAGGGAATGCAGCTTTCCTTGTCTCTCCCGGGCTCTGAATTTAGGAAAACCAAAAAGAAAAAAAACAAGAACTTCTTAGCTACACGTTATGGTGTAGATTTTTTTTTTCTGCCTGTGTATGACTTACAGGCAATCTAAAAGTGCTCCGAGTTGCCTGCTTTTTCAACAGACTTAGCAGAAAGAGCTTTAATATAAACAGATCTATCTGTTTTAGAGCAGAGCAAAGTTGATGTTTTGAAACTGCAGAGTAATTCTAATTTTACTCACTAGTCTTTCACCACTAGACTGGAGTTCTGGTCGGGTAACCGGAAAATAAACTTGTTTCAATGGCTTTTATAACCAGATAAGATCCAAAACGAGGTACTCGTGCCAAATATCACAGAAAGACTTGAACAATAATGCATTACAGAGACATTTAGATTAGGTTATTAAATGTGGGGAGGAGGTTATGTGTGTATAACATGTCTGTGAGCACTTGGGAATTTTTTGAGCCATTTTCTGCTGTATTTTCTGAATCAGTGTTTTGACTGACTTCAGCGGGAGTTTTGCTTGCATAAAAGCTTCCAAATTCAGCTCCAGGTTTAAACATTTGGGTTGTGATGTGCCTAGAAATCCAGAGGAATTAAGATATTTGCCCTGCTCTTGCTGCACCGGAGCTGACTACCTAGCACCCTCATGCTCCTTGGAAAATCCCAGCTATAGTTTTTCTGAAATTAATTTGCCCACACTGTTAAGTCAATTACCCAAAGGAACAGAGACTCGATTAAAAATCTATTTAGTTCAATAGCAAACAGTATACTTGGGATCAATTTTTTTTTTCTCTTCAACTGTGAAGAATCTTATTGTATCCCTGTATAAATAATAAAGGTAGTGCACTATCCTCTCCTGCTCAAGCATGACTGAGCAGATACAGATTGCGCATAGCTCATGTCACGAGCATCCAAAGAGAGATGGTATGAAGAGTATCTCAAACACGACCTCCAAGACAGGGCATGTTCCTGCTCCGTAGGTAACCCAGTGCACAGCTCGTATGTGCCAGGCCACAGGTACTGCTCGCTCCCTGCATTTCCAGAGGATGGTTGTACCTGTCTCACCTAGAGAAATGTTTCTATTGTCAAGCCTACAGCAAACTGTGTCCAGACAGATTGGTGTTCTGCTCAAAGGAGTCCACATGAATCATGTATTAGTTCATTTAAAAGCACTTTGTAGACAAACATGCTCACTCTATCAGCAGGCACGGGGATGCAAATACTTCACTCAGTGTATATGAGCCCTGACAGGACATCTGTGATGCATGGGACTGAGAAACTGCTCATTCCAGAAAGATTAGATAATAACGAGCAAAAAGGCTCACTGTATTCTGTTCTTTTTCTGCAAAATGAAAATTTAACTTTGCCATCATGTTGAAAATGGAGTAAACAGTATCAACTGAAAACTAGCAGCAGGAAGAGGTAAATGATTTACAAGTTATTCTTCAATCACTTAGCAGAAACACAGGCTTTTTTGGTTTAGGGGCTAGAGTACTCTTGCAGAAGGCAACTGTTCTTCAGGAACCTTAATGTTAATATACCTGCTGTGCGGGGCTGTGCTTTGGAGATGAGGAAGAATTAGAAACATTTAGATTCAATAAATGCTAAAGACATTTTTTGTACACTGTCTGCTTGGCAGATGCTGATTGCTTCCTGTAAATTAAAGCAGGCTAATGAGCGTATGCAATAGCAAAATATTTGGTGGACCCTCATTAGCAGACACAGTGTGGGGAATTAATTTCACCGAGAGAAGTGTAGAATAATTTATATATAGAAATTGTGGTTTGTAAAAGGATCCTGGAAGAGATCCAGACATGTATGGACTTTGTGTTTCCAATAAGTAATTGCAAATGAATTTAATTTGTGAGAGAAAAGACTACAATACTGTAAATACTGTAAGCATGAGTGCCAAAGTTACACCACACACCATGTGAAGAACATTTCTTTCAGTCTCTGCCTTGATGCTGGTGACTTACAGGAATATCTTCATAATAATAAGGTATGATCCCTCCAGTTGTATAGTACACTAATTTTCTTCTAGTTCTGGGCTTTTCTAACTGCTAAGGTGGGATGTTTACTAACTTTATCCCCTCTTTCTTTTAATTTTGTGGTCAAATATGAGTGAATCCTGTTGTCACATTAAATGGCACAAGCCTCTTGACCCTCCACAGTTAAGGGATGCTCATATTTTTGATCCTCAGAAAATGTAGGCATTAATTTGTTCTCCTGAAGTCCTAATTTTTCCTTAGCAGTAAACCAAGTACTGGAAATAGCAACTTAGGCAATCAGAGTATTGTTATGGTTCCCAGAAAGGTAATATTTTTGAATAGCTCTGCATATTTAACAAGGAAGATGTGTTTTGAGCAATTTTTAATAAAGTAATATTTTACTTTTCCCATTTCACCCTTGCAGGAAACTGCAAAGATCAGTTCTGGATTGAGATTGCATCCCCAGTCTTGGATCCTTTAACATCCCAGAAGGCACACATGAAAAAGAAAAATCCCCTTACTTACACTGTGAATAGGTGCTAACAGCTTTAAAGAATTACCTACCAAATATTAGGTGCAATTTAAAACTACATTTAAAGCAGCAAGGGTAGTTTAAAAGTCTACGTGGCCAACTAAAAGTCAGAGAGAGAAAATTACTTGAACACATGTTGGATGAATTTCTGTCTGTGTGGGAGATATCGCACTGGTGGGACAATATAGCCTCTGTTTAAAAAAAATTGGGCAGGTTCTATACCTGATGTGCTGTATGCCATACAATTCAAAATCTGGTCAAATGCTTTTAGATAATTTCCATTTACTATAAAAAGAAACACAACTATGCTATCTAAGCATTGTGGAAGATTATTTATATTGAAAGACATCCTTAGGCTAAACTATTAAATGAGGATAATGGATATGAGCCACCTCAGGCACACGGAGGACTCGTTAATGAATTACTTGGTGAAACAAAGTCAGATGCTCCACTCAGGTAGAGGCTGGGTTTGAGTAATGTGCTTTTAGAGGAGCAGCAATACCAAGGAGGGGTCACGTCATGCGAAGACCTGGAAGATGCACGATAAAATGTTCCATACATTACCCTACACCTGCTTCCAGGGCTATCCGAGGGCCGCTCAGATCATACAATACAATATTTACTCAGTATATTGTATGTTATATCAGTTTAAACACACTCTGTAGAGTATTAGATATTTATTAGCTTACATTTTAAGCCCCAGTCTATTTTACAACCTCGATGCCCCCTGTTTTATGTAAAAAGGATATTTTAATAGATATAATTTAAATTAGTTCATAACTGGATAACTAGTTACAGACTGCTACTCTAATGAAACCTGCACTAATGACTGCCTTCACTAGGCAGTTCCTAATTTTAAGAAGCCATTTTAAAATATTCATGATATATCTGGTGCGATGTTGTTTGAACTGTTTTTAATAGACAACTTGACTGGGCTTTTCGCCGCGGTTTGCAGAAGTCACTGTCAATAGTGATTATTCCAGCCCCATCTTTGGTGGGTACAGGGTGGGAGCAAGGGCTGCAACTTTGGTCCTGGCAGTAGGGGCAGAGACCCCACATGTGTCCTGTGTGTCCTGGCACACATCTGAGAAAAATCCCCAAAGAATTAACATCCCAAACCATAATCAGGAATAATGGTTTATTATGGATTTAATCAAGTTGGAAGGTTACGGAAGGCCATAACCCAATGCCTCTGTTGTCTGAAGAGCAAGTATGATATCTCGTGTTAGCCTGTGCTGACAACTAAATGAGTTGTCATTCAGTCATCTGACAACTAAATGAGCTAAAGTCACTCTGTGACTTCCACCTCTCCACGGAGGTGGGGTAGATGAGAAGCATCTGAAAACTTGTGGTTTTTCCTAACAGGACATATCACCCAATTGCCTAAAAATAACCCAGGAATTTACCATCATCTGGATCCACCCAGAACCTGCACTTCTCCGGGCCAAGCCCAGAGACCCATCACAGCAGGTTGGGTAGCATTTCCCCCTCCAGCTGGATTAGCAGGACTTCCTAATGTGGTCTCACCCTCAACTCCTCTTCACCGGGAAGTTTTGCTTCCTAAGTAATGCAGAAACTGTCCTCCCAGCCCCAGGTGGCTGCACGGGGAGGACGTGTTGGGAAGCACAGGAGGCACCACGGCTGCACGTAACCCAGCCAAAACCCCACCAAGCATCCTCGCTCGCCCACCACCGCCCCTGAAGAGCATCTCTGTCCTTTTAGTGCCGTGCTGCTTTCCCAGGGGACTCCTAATGCAGTTCACTCCTTCTGCCTGGCTGGCTGCTGGGGGAAGGACGTGCTCAGGGCCTCTGTGCACCCCGCAGCAATGAGCAAAAAGGGAAAGTCAATATACAAACTGTGGTGATTAATATTACATACTGGATGTGCATCTAAAGACAGTATTAATGTTAATGACAAAACAACAACCAACCAACAAATGCCAGGGACACAAGGCAGCTGAACGCTTGTAGATGTGGCGGCGTTAGTAACAAATGCTAAGAGTTGCTTTAAGCCGGTCACTGCTCTGTGCTTTCACTTTGGTGTTACCTTGATAAATTTACCTTGATAAAATACGTAAGGCAAATGTTAGATTTAACTTTTGCTGAGACGCAGCAACTTTAGCCACAAACCAGAGGATAAACGTGAAATTATTCTCCAAATGCAAATTACCTGGCAATGTAATTAGCACTCACAAAACCAAAATAATTTTTAACCAAAATCTGACTATTTGCTTTTATAAGGGTTTTCCTGATCAGCACTGAAATGGGGGGACATCCATACCCTGGTGTTACTGGAACAGAGCTGCAATTCTGCATCACCTCCTATCAAAAAAGGATCACAAACAAAAAGTTGTGAATCACCATCTATGAGAAAATAAACAAACCTAAACTGTCCCTCAGTGGCAATTTCCAAGGAGAAGAGAGCATCAAATGGATTTTAAACAGGCAAAAACCCAACACATGAACAGAGTTTGGGCCAAATGTCCTGCCAGGGGCCCACTGCCAAGCCCTGGTACCTCGATCAACACCCCATCCATGATAAAAAGCCGGTCTTTAAATCAAAGGCATCTCACACACACACACAAAAAAACCCCAACCCAAAACAAAACAAAACAAACAACAACAACAAAGAAAAAAAACCCAAAAAAACCAACCCCCCCAAAAAAAACCCTAAAAAAACCCCACCACCAAAAAAATCCCACAACCCAAAGACATAAATCTGCATTGGCTACTAGCCCAGTGTGATCTTCCAGTGTAATTTTGCTGATGCTACTTCTGGGATGGGACAAAGGAAATGTATGACACTGAGATATCTGTGGCAGGAAGACCACCAGATTGCCCGTAAAGAAGGAACAGGCAGCAGGTACAGATGACATTGCAGTCATAGGGCTGCAAGTTCGTCTCCAACTTTTTTCCTGCCTCCTTGGAACTGCAGCAGCTCGGCTAACCCAGCTCTACATGTGCTAAAAAGGGCTTCATCAGAGAGACACTGTGCTTTGTGCCCGTAGGGTTCAGCAAAGGAGCAGGGCACACTTTGGTAATGTTTTTACAAAAACAGAAAGCATCCCAACTACAGTAAGGGACCTGAAATTCTTTCGTCACTGCAATATAGACATCATTTTTTGTGGAAATGCACCTAAAACCAGGGCAGTGATGTAACAGGCATTTCTCTGAGAGATGTCCAAATCAGATGTACACCATACCCAAAACCCAAAACTTCATCCCCCCAAAATATGGACCAGTGTTGCATCTTTGTTTAAACAACCGTTATGCAAATACTTCTAAACTACACCACTTACAGGTCTTGGCTTTAGCAATTGCTTATTTGACCCCATTCTGGTATTACCAAGGACCTCAACATACCCATCATTAAGACATTATCAACAGATGAAATAACAAGTTACAGATGTCTACTCCACATAAGTAGTATCAATCAAGGAGGACACAGTCAACTAACTCAAAAGAATTACCCAACTTTCTTTTTTTTCTTTGAGAAAGAGAGCAATAAAATTTGTTAATCCATTTTTGGGGGTTGTTTGGTTTTTTTGTACAAGAAAATGAAAATCTGTTCACTGCGGTAACTTTTACAGTATGTCAAATATTTTCTTTTTTCCCTTTTCCATAATTATTTTTACAGAGAGCTGTTCTTTCAATCAGGTCACTGAACTCTGAAAAGCAAACCTTCAAGGTTGCTTTTGAAAAATTGGACTTACTTTCCTTTCAATCGAAAGATTCACAACTTTCGTGTGTGAGCCAAGACTCAAAAAATAACATAAATCCTTCCAGTGCTGTCTCTCTCTTTGCCTGTGTAACAGATATTTCTGCTAACATTTACTTTTGTAATTTTTCACGTTATTTTAGCTCTCAGAGGTTAATATTTACCATTCATTTTGATATTCACAAACTACAGAGGTAGGCTTGCAAATATCTGCCCTGGGAAAATGAGCAGCTCTGCCAGAAAACATGTTCAAGTTTCTTTGTGGAACTGTGGAAGACAACATGCGACTGACAACATTTCACTGTATTCATCTGTTTGTGTTTTAAACATCTGCACAACCAATTCATGCAGTATAAGCATTGGTATTTAAAAAAAGATAACCAGATAATTACAGCAAATGTATTTTAGTCCCTTTGAATAGCAAACATATATTGGGAAAAAAAAGGTCAGAAAAAAACCATAGTGAATTGGTATACATAAGGCAAGCCACTGAAATCATACCCTTAAACTGAGACCACACACTCATTTTCTGGTAGGCATCTACAAATACAGAAGACACTGCGTGGTAGCAAAATTCAACAACCAACAGAGCTGCCAGCAAAAGCTGACCCACTACTTGCAGTAATATCAAATCATAAATTAATTAATTTGCTTGCTGACCAAGTAGTTTGCCATATTAAAGTGCAAGTTTGCAAGACATGTATTCTATTATCCCAGATTGCACTCTTGACACTTTACATTATGAACATTTAGCATTCATCCTTTGATATTTTGAACACTGAGTACAATGAAGCTGTCAGCACAAAGGAATTTTTTATTCAATTTTCAGATTTAACAAGCAAGGATTTTACAGAACCATTAAGAATACTGAAACAATATAGATTTGATTATTTAACTAGGGAAGACAAAAGAATATCTTGATGTATACAATTTTTAGAGATGTGAAAAAGTTTGTGGAGAAGAGAGAAGGAAGAGAAGAGAAAGAAGAGAAGAGAAGAGAAGAGAAGAGAAGAGAAGAGAAGAGAAGAGAAGAGAAGAGAAGAGAAGAGAAGAGAAGAGAAGAGAAGAGAAGAGAAGAGAAGAGAAGAGAAGAGAAGAGAAGAGAAGAGAAGAGAAGAGAAGAGAAGAGAAGAGAAGAGAAGAGAAGAGAAGAGAAGAGAAGAGAAGAGAAGCAGTTATTGTTTTGTTTCTAACATACAGAAGACAGTATTTGCTCCAAAGGCAATTCGCAGTGACTAGGAGAGTGATCATTTATGCCAAGGCTGCACCAGGCTTGTTCTGTTCTTGTCACCATGATCTAATGCTGGTAGTACGTTGTGAGCAAGCAGGGATCATTGATTAACACTGCCAGACAGCTGCGTTGGAATCGTCACGTCAATATTGTATGCTGTCTGTTAAAAAAACAAAAAAACCCAAACAAAATTAATTAAAAAAAAAAAAAAAAAAGGAAAGATAAATCTGCGGGTTTTGATCAGTACAGCTACATGATCTAGATTCAGTCATCAGCAGCAGGGAAGGCAAACACCTCACAGGGAGAGCAAACTTATTTTGTCACATCTTAGCATGCAGTTAAAATTCTAGCACAAGTACCAATTCCCCAAAAACTAGTACAGAATTGGCAGCCCACCCTGCCTTCTGATATAATAGAAGAAAATATTTGTATATGTGTGTGTGTATAGATATATATGTATTTTCAGACTGCATGAAACTAAATTTAATAAACATTCCAGGAAGGGAGGGACTTGGCAGAATAGCCAGACAATGAAATAAAGTTTTTTACTACATGGCTGTATTTTAAGATCTTGCAGAAAATGAACTCCTCAGTGATCACATTCCAAATAATTTGGAAATGCTTTTCAGTATGCTATGTTGTATCACTTACCATGGGACAGTGATTTTTTTTAAAGCCTCAATATAAGACACAAATATTTGATTAAAACAAATTCCACCTTAAGTCTGGCTGCTCTGTTTTGTTAGGGAGTCAGACACAGAAGCGAACTGAATGACTACGGTCTGCTGATGTCCCAACAGCATCAACTGTGCAAAAGTTCAGCTATACAGGGATTCATTCAGAGTACTCACCACCACTGAAAATAGCAATAAATAGTGTTTTGCAATGCTCTTTGCATTTCTTTATCTGTCCTTATTGTGTCTGAGATGCACAGATGAGAACACCAGTTTATCTCATCTCCTTCATCAGAAGTGCAATTGGAGCATATACAAGCAATAGTTTTTTAAAGTGCCACTAGATTCATAGCTGTATCCAGGTAACAAAATAAAATAGCAAATGAGAGAAAGAATACTGGAGGTCGTGGAAATACGGACCTATAAAGATACACCTCGGATTCCTATGCATACTCAAGTAACAAGGTAGGACTGCAGGGAACAAGCTGATGGCTTGTTTCATGCAGCACTGCAGACAACTATGCTGTTTCACTCAAATTCATTTGCTTATGGGGAACCAGGGAAATTTTGACTAGAGCTGGCCAAAGCTTAATCTTTTCAGTCTATAAAAAATTTAAACAGTTTGCTCCTATTTCATAAATGTTGACATTTCCCACGAAGGGAGAAAATATCATATCAGAATGTTTCCTTAAAAAGAAATGGGAAAGGACCCTCCAGCTTGGAAATGTGATGTTTGCTACGCATGAACTTCTCTGCCAGGAACCAGGCAGCACCAGGAGCTCGCTGACCAGGGGCGGTGGGTGCTCCCAGGAGCTGGGGCTTCACATCTGAGGACCATCACTGCCTGGCTCAGCTCGACCCCTCCTGCACAAACTGTCCCGTGTTGATGTAGGGAGATACGTGTGGTGTGAGACGGATGTAGCAAGGCCTTCCAAAAACTGGCAATAGCTTGGTATGGTCTCCTGGCAGTCTGTGAGGTAAGCAAGCTGCTCACCTGGTAGAGACTGTTCTTCTTTCCAGGTATCACCAAGTGCTTCTGCAAAGTCTTTCAACTACAGGGAGCCTGTATGGAGGGGGTGGGGCGGGAGGGAAGGCAAAAAAATCCCTTTCCTTGTACTGTCATTAGAGACCACTAAAACCTACATACACAGTGTCAAGAACCAGAGCTGTGGGGAGGTCCCATGCATTCCTTTAGACAGGGGTCAACCTCATTTAGGGTCGGGATTAGCAGTGGGCTGAGTCATGCTCCAGTCATTTCCTTAAAGAGAAAAGGAATAAATAATGGACCTGACCTTTAGTTGTGATAATCCTACACCACGGTTTTGGTTGCATGTGAGGCCCTGATACTACAACACGGCCAATGTCAAAGGGAAATCCCACAGTACTCCGCCTGGTTGCAGAAGTGACTACCGTGAAGTCAACCACAACACACCTGATACAATGCAGCTGAACAGGAGACCCAGAACAGTCGTTTTTCTTCTGCCATTTAGCATACCCTATAACCCTGAGGACGTTGTCTTAACCAAAGGCTTGAACTCTGAATGAATTGTAATTCTCGCAGCCTCAAATCCCAGGAGAGTGCAGTCCTTGCTAAAAAGATCCTGAAGGGAGGAAGAAAAGAAAAAGAAACAAAAAAACCCAAAAAACCCCACAAAAAAACAAAAACCAAGAAACTTGATAATTATGAAAAAAAAAAAAAAAAAAAAAAAAAAGGCACATCCATAGTTTTGCTAAGTTTGGGATTGACTAGAAGAATCAAAGTGGTAGCCTGAAGAGAAAATCTGTATTTGGAGGTGTGAGGTTAACTGACAAAAATCAAGCTCAAGATTGAAGACTTAAATAAGAGCTAAAACCTACAAGAAAACTTACAAGAAAAAAGGATCAGATTACTTTTTATGACCAAGAGGCAAAACTAAGAAAAATATTTCAGACAGAAGAGCTGTTATTTTTGTAGCTTTGAAACAATACGTAACTAGCACAAAAGATAATACCAGGCAAGACAGGTAATCCAATCATTTTAGAGTTTATGACTGCAATCTTCTCCACATGAGAGACTTGATTGTGCTTCGTTTCTTTCCATAAGTGAATAAATTCCGGGAATCACAAGCACGATTATTCAGATTTGTGTTTTCTTCTCAGGCTTCAGAAGTCAGAACCAAAGGACTAGTGGCCTTGAGTGCTGCAGGAAAACTTCATACATGAGCCTGAGTTTTATCTGTGCATGAAGCAAAATTAATATAAATGGTACTGCTACCCCAGTATTTTTTTGTTTAATAATCTCAATTTAGGATATTTCTTATTCTCACATAATATATGGAAGAAGTTGTAGTTTAAACACAAGGAAAATGACAATACTGAGAAAATGATGTACTATGGCTAAGGCATTGCTGCTGTCAATGACACCATCTTTACACTGGGATCTACAGCAATGTCCATATCTTGAGCAACAGCAAGGACAACATTTTGACTAACAGGACATAACATGGACACAGGTGCAGCACTTAGGATGTGTTTAGTGACGAAGTCTAAATCTTAGACTTCAAAGTTCTTGTTTGCCTGCCTAATCTCGAACGAATCCTGGAGTCTCCAACTCTTATAACACTAGTTTGGGTCATTTGAAATACAGCTTGACACCCCCACTAAGTCCCTACATCATGTCAAGATATCCTAAACCAGAAGCTCCCATCCATGTATCTATACCTGGGAGACACTTATGGCACAGTCAGCTGGAAAACACAAAATGGCAGGTTTATCCTTTCCAAACACAGCCAGAGAGGAAAGCCTCCTAGTACACAAAGGCTCAGTGTCAAAAGGGTTCACACTAACCAGAAAAGAAGTACAGCTCATTTCTCTCTAACTTCCTGAGATATTTTTTTTTAAGCTCTTTGGGTTAAAAGTACATGCCTTGTGCTGGCAACATTATACTTACCAGAAAACAATGACATCCTTACCACTAGATATACTAGTCTACAAGCAATTAGGACACTTCCTTGAGACAAAGGAGACCCTGAGCAAGTTCAAGGACTTTCTTATTTATTTTACATTAAGTAATCACTGAAGAAAATACAGAGAAGTTACAAAAGCAGAGACCAAAACTTTCTGCTGTGCTCATTATATTGTCATAGCGAAGAACACGCAACAGCCTGCTTAGTCTTCCCTTCCTCTGCCCTGCTTATTTCAGAGGAGATTGCATGTAACTAGTTACCTTAAACAACGGACCGAGGCTGCAAGTCATGAGTAAGGCTTGGGGAGGTGTGGGATTAGGTGCCTCTAGCATCAGCATTTCCCATTGATTAGTTTGGGCACTCAGGACCTTTGCTGTCACGGGTAACTAGGGCTTTCCGAGATGCTAAACACTCCCCAGGCACTGCACAGGCAGCCCAGGCATCTAAATTAGTGCTCTGTGCTCTTCTCCTGGGATGGTGGGTGAGGCAGCTGCTGTGCCACTAGGCATAGGAAAGTCCCTTTGTGCATCCATGCCATTGATTGAGTTCGGGTTGGGAGCACGCTTTTGAAGGCCATCTCCCAGGTGTCCCCACTTCCCTGATGTGGTTAGCATCACACAGATGTCATGAAGCACACGAACTGGATCTCTTTTGGGTGAAACTAAACCAGAAGATGTGTTCCAGCCAATAATGGGTCTGCAGTCAGCAGGACCAGACTCACCATCATCCAAAGGGAGCAACCTGGAAACACATTTATTGTAGACATCTGGTACTCAGTATCAACAATTTCACTTCACAGATCTGTTCCAATGAGTTATTGCCAGTGTAGCTGCAGCCCTTGTGAAGCAGCTTTATTAACCTAAAATATTTCATAATGCCATTCCCTCACTCTTCAGAAAAAGATATTCTTTTCCATGTTCAGGTGCGGAAGCAGACAGCAGAAGTCGAGGGCTATTACCGCATTGCATCACTCCCTGTGCCCAAAGATTTCAAAGCGCCTATAAACCTCAGCCTGGGAGATATGTAGGCATGGCCTGTGCTCTGAGCAAGGGTAACAGAAGATCAGCAAAACAGTTGGTCCAAAGTCACACAGCATGACAGAAACAAAATCAGAGCAGAAACCAAATTTCATCATTGGTCTTGTGCTTTAACCTAACAACTATTATTAATTAAAAAAAAAAAAAAAAGATGTTTGATTAACCTCGTATAAAATTCTGTGAATGATATGAGCTCTCCTCCATATGTGGCGCTGGAAATATCCCACCATTTCTAGAATAATTCAGCAGTGGGGATATGAACAGAGCAGGAAGGCCAAAAGGCAGTAAAAACGCAAAAGGAAATTGGCTGCTGCTTTACCAATTTCCTGTTGGGGCTCTTCAGGCTGTATTGCTCAGGACAACCATTACAGAGAGGTTTGCAGCTCTGGAAAGCTTTTATTGACCTCTCTGTAAATACAAAATGGCCCATGAATTAAATGGGAGGGTCACTATAAGGAAGTTCAACAGACTTGGCAGATTCTTGGGAATAAGCAAGAGCAGGGATCAAGAGGACTGATTGAAAACGTGCAGTTATTGTGCAAAAGATTATTTTTTTCTTGGGAGCAAGCTCCCCGGGGTTTTCTAGGCCAGGATTTACAAAGCTAATGAAGGGTGTTGGTTTTTTCCCTTCTGTCACAAAAATTTCAGCTAAAGACAAGCCAGGGTTACCAGCAACTGCCTAGCTGCTGAAACAATGTTTGCCAAAGCTTGCCATCACCCAAGCAAGACCCTTTTCTCCCCTAGTGTGCACATACTCTCTCAGTCCTGTCACAGCCCCGCTCTTTAGACAGGACCTGGACTTTTGTACCACTGAGCTTTGTTCACTCAGCCACACACTTTCCCCCATGCTGCAAGATGCTTCTCTAATTACACTGAAAAGTGAGCAAAAGTAGCTTTGCAAAAAACACTTGCTCTGAGATTCTCTCTCCCTCCTTTTTCTCTTTTCTCCTTTTCTGTTAACATTAAGCAGTCAATATTTTATTTCCCTTTTTTTTGTATAAAGAGTTGAAGCAACCTACAACTATTACCTTTACATGAATTCCCTTGTTATTATATGAAACTGTTTAACCCAAATGGGCATTGTACATCCTTGATTTGAAATTAACTTCTTCAACTAGTTAAAAAAGTAGAGGGCATAAAGATTCTTCTACACATAATTGCTAACACTTTTATTTGCCCCTCACTTTCCTTTGTTTTTATCAATGATCACTGAAACTCCACAGACTTATTTGCAGAGGACCTGTGGATTCATGGTTTGGATCATAATCTCCTTGATAAAATCCTAAATCAAACGAACAGAGCTCCTGCTACTTGAAGTTCCCAGCAAATTAGTATTGTAGACATAAAGGAAAAGCCTGACCATGATTGAAAAGATATCTATGCTTTGGTCTTGAGCTCTGGATGCTTTCAAGAAAAAACAAAAGCACTTAATTCAAGAAGTTACAACTAACTTTGAAATTTCTGATACATCCATTTCATCTCAAAACTCCCTACATTCCACAGCAGCAGAAATGTCTAAGCTCTGCTGCTGGTGCTGTTGTTTTTAATCAGGAAACACACTACAGGACGTGCTGACAAAATTGGCTTTTCTGTAATGTCTTCAGAAGAAAACCACAATTATTACAGTGTGCAAATGCCCGTTTATCACATTTCATTCGTACTGCTGTAAAAGCCTTGGACAAGGACACAGTGTGGCTGAAATTTGTAAAACACAGATGTGTGGGAACCGCTGTCTGAGCCCAGGTGGGAACAAATTCAGAGCATAAAGAGACAGAGGAGGAAAATTATTAGCTCTTCTTTAACTGACAATTTCCAAACATTAATGACCTTGAAGACTGACCACTGGAGTCAGCAAACAAGTGTGTGTTTAAGAGAGAACTTCTTCAAAGGTAGGCACCTCGTCTGCAAATCTCCAGAGTCTTCTCAGATATGAAATAGAAAGCTTAGTCAATTTGTAAAAGTGAAAAAGTAGACAGTCTTCACAGAACCAGAAACTGATAAAATGTAAAAATATATATTTATTTTAATTTACTATAACAACCTGGAAGTTTGAGAAGTTCCTGCTACCTTTTTGGCCTTGAAGATGTGTATACAAAATCATTAAGGCATATAACCAACAATAGGATTTGGTGGGTGTACTCCTTTAGTACACATTAAGTTTTGTGCGATCCCAAGGAAGGTCTGGGGGAGGCTTGGGGGGGTGGGGGGTGGGGTATGTGTGGAATTATCATGATGGAAATACAGAGATACCCAAAACCTCAGAAAAAAAACACGGAAATATGAAGGCTGAACACAAAAACATTGTTTTTTCAATGCCTTCAGGCCTGACTTTATTAGTTTTGTTTCACCAGTCATGACTAATTCGGCTACCCGGTAGTTATGCAGTATACTTACTAAGCTCCTAGGTTGACATTATGATCACTTAAATATCTACAGATATGCTGATCTCTAGTGGCACACAAGAAGGGTTGGCGCAGGGTGGGGAGGAGGGGGTGTGTGGCAAGGGAGGCACAGGACACATGACATGACACAGGTCGACAAGGGATAGGGACAAGACCAAAACAAAAAAAACCCTAAATCAAACAGAACAGGAAAATAATTTCAGAAAAATATTCAGAAGCCATCTGTAAATTGCTTCCATTTGTCATGTTTAGGAAGAGAATGAATTTTGCAGATCAAATCCTTTAATCCTCACAAATGTGATCAAATTTGTATCACAGTAATTTTTTACTGAATTGACAGGGAGACATTACTGGAAGAAGGAAACCTCTCAGAGTGTCTTCCTTCCTTCTAAGCTTTTCCTACAAATACAGAACTGTTTCTATGTTTTCACTTACCTTTTTTATTTTTTTTTCTCCAGAACAAATTCAGGCTGTCCAAAAAATAAGCCTGGAAGTGAGCTGAGATGCTTTTAACCTTTCCCAGCAGCTCCGAGCTGCAGACACATCCCGCTGCGTGCGTGCAGACCAGAAATGTCCCCGAGTCAACACTGCCAGCCTGACCGGGACCTTCCTGGGGCTCTCTGCTCCTCCTGATGTTAATGTCCCTTAATGGGACTGTCATTCAACTGCTCACCCACAAACTTTTCTATCAAAAAGGCCATAATTATTACTGTGAAATGCTAGGAGATCACAAACAGGAAGACAAGACAATGCCAAGTTATTATGTTTTTAGTTCAACTCCCTCCTCCTGCTTCTTTCTCCTGATTTCATAGAAAAAAATATTTAGAAACATGGAAAATCTCATCGCATGTCCCTAGCACCAAGATTTAGGCTATCCTTCCTTTCCCCCCCCAGACACACACAGCCTCCCCACAGGCTTAGCGTGGAAAGACTTGCCCTAAGTAGTACTGGGAAGGGTCACATCAGAAACCACAAGATTAACTCAATTCACCTAAACCTTTATCAGGGATAAAGATATTTTTCATTCATCTCTTCTCTAGACACCCAGTCAATAATTTAGAGAAAGATTCCCCAATTACTCCATTCACTTAAAAGCTATCAATATCATACTTGGGAGAAAAATCCTGTAAAATTCAGTGCAGTCAAGTGCTGACTTTAATGTTGCCTCTTCAGAGAACATGGAGCTGAGTCTTGCATGTGATTCCCCTGTCTGCAAAACACAGAGGAAAAGAACAGACAGCAGTGGGAGATCCCACAGTCCTCCAGGAAAAGAAACAGAAATGAAAAGACTCGACTTTTACTTATGTGTTTATCAAGAGCAAGAACAAATCATTTCTGTTTAAAGGAGTGATATCGACACGTGTGATTGCCAATGGTTCGTTTACCCTGGTGTCGTTTAGCAGTGGTGGTCCATGCTGGATACTTTTGAGAAAAAGGAAAAGAAAAAAAAAAGCCAAACCAAACCAAACCAAAACAAAAAACAAAACACAACCTTTTGGCATGTAAATGTGAATAAATGTGAATTTTACTTCTAGATTGTATGTATCTTCATATTGTAAGGGAGAGTTATTAACAACTTGAGAAGTCAGTCTGGTACTAAAAGGCTAAAAGGTCTTCTAAGTAAAATTCCTGAGACAAACATGATTTTTAGGAGTGGGGATCAAAATTAAGATTTCACTGAATGAAATTGTCACTGACGGTGATTTTCAGCCAAGATTATGTATATGCCTGATACATGCACATGTGTGTTTTCACTTGGTCAGCAGAGAGTTTGAGTTTCTTGTGGAGACCACCAACTTTGCTGGACATGTTTCAGTTCTGAAAAAAAATAATGGAGAGAAATGTATTTAACTCATTCTTGCCACAAGTAATGTGAACAACACATTGACGAAGGCCAACGTCTATCCCCAGACACACACATCCAACAACATTACAACAGCAGAGTTAACAGGTGTAGCTGCAGGGAGAGTTTAGCAGAGGCTTTAATTAGTCTAACTACTGTTTTAAAGAGACAAATTTGACAAAGAGACAGGTATCTCACTGCACAAATCCCTGTGTAATCTTATAACTGCCAGCAGCAAATGGGCATCACTGAAAATTCAGCCAAGCTACCAACTAGTTGCTCATCCTCATCAGCCCGGGCTGTCAATTGTCACACACAATGCTCCCGCCTCTTCTAGAAAGGTTTCCTAAGAAACACCTGTTAATGAAAAGCTTTAGGTGAAGATCTGAAGAAAACAGAGAAAGTTCACTCATCACAACTTTTGGAAAACTCAGCTTCGAAAGAAAGGGCACAGAGACTGGTCTGCAAGTTGGGTGTCTTGCAAAGTAAATGGGTCACATTCAGCATTTTGGTTCCAACCAGGCAATGAAAAGCCTGTGGGCAACAGTCCCACCTTTGGTACAAGCACGATTTTCATTTGTACTTCACAGAAACTCCACAGTAATTCATTAACGTATGTACCATTAAAAAGGAGTTGTAGGAGAATGAAATAAAAGAAGGGCTGATAGATAGTGTTGCATTGATGGGTTCCGCTTGGTTGGTAACATCAAGTGGCAGAATGAGAACAGTTTTTAAGATATGATTAAATATAAATTTTATCAAAGGAGCAGTAAAACATTATAGCTTTAGGCTTTTTAAATTCTGTACACATTCTAGGATTCCAAAAATAAAGCTCCAGCTTCTTAAAATTGAATGTCTGCCTTGTATCATTTAAGCAAGACCTCATCTGAGCTACACAGCATTTTTGTCTGTAGGACCAACCCAGGAGGATTTAGAAAGGTGACAGAGTGGCCAGAGGGTGTGCTTGCTCGTACAGGAACTGAGAAGCTCCACCTTTATGCCTGGAGTCCTTCACATTCATCTGACGCCTCTGAAATATGACCCACTCACATGGACTGTGCCCTCACTTGGACCAAAATCAAAGTCAAACCCATGTTATTCTGAATAGAAAGAGAAATAAGAAAATTCTGCTGAACCTGGCATGGGCACAAAGCCTCCCTCCCACACTCGGGCATCACCACACATATCTCACATTGTGAAAAAGAGGGATTTTCTTTAGCCAGGCCTTCACAAGCAGATTCTGCCAAGCAAAGCACTCTTTCACATCACACTTTCCCTTCTGGAGCTGCACAAACCTCATCTGTTGCTTTTAAGTGCCATTATGATTCAAATAGCAAAGGACCATCTATGCTGGGTACCCAGGTTTGACGCTCATGAAGCACACCCTGTTGGTGTGGACACACCGATCCATTCAGAGCCATTAAAAACAATAATCCCACTTCAGCCAGATTCCCTCTCCAAGCCTGGCATTTCCCACCGCCTCTCTGTACCTCTAAATCAAACAGCCCCCTTTACCCATTTTGGGGAACTGATTAGACCTGCCACCATAACTGTAAGTAATTACGCTGAGATTTAAAGATAATATTTTATTCTCATCCCACACTTTCTTACCAGTAAATGAACATCAGTAAGCACACAGAGAAGGAAAATCAACCAGATATTGAATTATTTTCCTTTCCTTCTTTTTTTTTTTTTTTTTTTTTTTTTTTTTTTGGAAGGGGTTGTGCAGTAGGGTTTCCTACTAACAATAGACCTATGAGAGCAAGTTCATCCTAATTTCAGTCAGTGTGTGTTCTTCAGCTATATAAAAATACCCACATTAATTAGTTCCTGCTCTAATTGCTATGAAAAATTATTCTTAAAAAGAAAATAAGGGGCAAAGCAATGTACTATTTACAAGTACCAAAACTAGAAATACATATTCAGCAAGGCCTTTTTAAGTCAAATGCCCAGCCAGTTTTGAATAATAAAGCAGGACAAAGTAATTTACACAGAAAAAGCTAATGATTTCTGTATTTTGCTGCTGGTAAAGAATTGAAGGATAGCTGATTTGAATCTTCCTTCAATCTCCCATCAATAAAACAGAGACAAGGCAGATTCGAAAGCTGATCTGGGAGAGTCATGTTTTTATAATTGCTTTTTACCCTCAGGCGTTTGAAATCCAGAGGGTCACGAGTGCCTGTGTTAGTGCTAGAGCAGGCCAAGAGGCCCAGTCAAAACCCTGAGACACAAATTAATTTGTTTGTGGTTCTCATGTCTAATTTGGGGAAAGAGAAAACTCTGCCACTTTGCAATGTTATAATCTAATTAAAGGGAGATACATGTGAAATATTTATGCAACCTTTAGGAAAAAAGAGAGATTTTTTTTTTTTCCTCGGTCTCATTTGGGAAATTTTCTGAAATATGGGAATGGAACTATTTATAAAACAAATACAGAAAAACTGTGGACAAACTATTTGTTTGTAAAAATTATTTGCAAAATTTCAGAAAAGGTTAAGTTAAATGTTCTTATTTTGAACTAGGAGACTCACAAAATGGCAAAGAAGCAAACCATGACTTCTCGCCAGTGAGTCCACATTAAGCCAAAATTATGTTGGAAAAGAAGCATTATAAGCATAACTCTGCCCAGAAAACATTTAAATTATGCTGCATTAAGGAGATATAAGGAAGGAAAGTGCTATCAAGGGATAAGCTTCATGGAAAAACAATTCAAGTTGCTCAATATTTTGTGTTCTCCAAGTGACATGCCTTTCCCAAGTAGTGCTCCAATACAGTGTCAATCTGATTTATACAGCCAAAATCTAGAGTGTCTTCCCTATGTGTAACATGGTAGTAATCCAATGCACTGAGATGCTGCCACACCAGGTTTATGTGTATTTTCCCGTTGCATCTGAATACGCAGCTCCAGCCCCGCACAATTCATTGCTACAAACTTAAAGTGCTTTCACAGAGCACTACGGCATACAAACAGCTGGGAGGAGACCAGGAATCTGCAGAGGAGTAAGGGGGCATTTCAGAGCATCACCAGAATGACACAGTCCTGGAATTAACGGGCTAAACCCAGAAGTTTAAGGCAAGAATCAGTAAGTGGAGCTCCTGCTGCACTTTGCAGGCACTGGCTGTGCAACGCTGCTCTGCAGCAACACGGCAGCACAGCCTCCCAGCCCAAATATTCTCTTCAGTTGTGTCCATAACCCATCCTGGGGACAGACCCCAGTTAGGACACTGTAGTCCCACTGTCCTGTAGGAAGCCATGGGACACAGCCATATGAAAAAACTACCCGTCCTTTGCACGGCTTTTGATTTTCCCAGTGAGGCCAGATCTCAACATGTGTAAGTGTCCTGCTACCTGAGAGCAATTCAGCTTCATGCTGGAATTCTTAAACAAATTGAAATTTTAGTTTTCAAATGGACTGAGTTATATAATGAAGCTAGAATCTCCAGTGTCCCAAGACTTTTATTTAGGTGATAGTATACGGAAAATTCTAGTCTAAAAAGTAGAAAACTTGGAGTTATGTAAACACATGAATATTAAAACTCCACATACTTTACAAATGAGAATTTGCTGCAAGGTGAAGAGATGCTGCTCTGTTTACAGCACACTTTTCCCCAAACACGGCAGCCTTCCCTTTTCACTTGGTATTGTTAAACTTCATTTGGGTGAAAACCATCACAGCATGCCTTGCTTCAGGGTGGTGGGTGACCCTTTCCAAATGTCCCTTGCGATACAGAAAGTGTTTGCTTCCTTGGGAAGAACTTAATGAAAATGGACAGTAAATCACCTGATTTCAAGTTTGCATTTCTTTATTTGGCGTCTGATTATAACCTGCTCATTTACCTTGTTTGATGGGTGACAGGGCAAGCTCTTAGAGCACTGAAGACAGCAAAGGCTTTTAAAACCACAAAATAAATAATGGCCAAGCAAATATATCATCCCATCCTATGACTCCTGTCCTGTAAACATGTGTGTGGCCCTTAATCACACTAATAAAAGTGCTGGAGCCAAAGGGAATACCTGAATGAGAACAAGTTTGCAGGGCCACAGCTTATTCCTCTAGGTTTGTCAGAGGAAGCTTGTCAAATAAACTGAAGACTGATAGCTGCTATATTTTCCCTTATTATAATCCAGAAACAACATACTTGTCTGAACAAAATAAAAATAAGTCCTCTTTGAGGATACTCTGTTTGCCTTGACAGCAAGCTTGGGTTTTAAGCCAAGATTCCAGATTGTTTTTGTGAAAACATTTCCACTTGTCTGAAAGCGTATATATAATGGATATGTGATAGCAGTAATGCAATGCTGAAGTAATCTCTGGAGAATGCACACATCTCCGGGGACGCCGTGCTGCACTGGGTACTACACACCAGGAAAATAAAATTGGTATTCTAACAATATGGAGAATGCCTCCGATTTGTACCTCACAAAAATACCAGTCCTCATTTATAATTCAGCTGTAATGTGTGCTTTCCTTGTAGGAAGTGTTTTGCTTTTGGTAGGAAATGGAAGTGACAGTTTTGAAGGCTCTTTCTGACTTCATATGGGATCAGAGTGCAGAGCCACGATGCCATGACATCGCATGCCAAAAGCAGCTGGTGGGATGGGCAAGATACTGCGAAAAAAAACCCTTAATCAGAAAAATGGTTTCCCATGTATCCTCCCACTCACTCTGTGTTAACTTTGAATTTCAGTGTCATAAATTCTGCTCTAACAAGAGGAAATAAAGCAAGTTGAAGGGAGGGGTAGAAGTAAGTCCATTGGCAGGATGGTGAGGTTTTGTGACCCACAGCAGCACATAGGATGCCAGGAGGAGGCTGTAAGAACTCACAGCACTGTTTCACGTGAAGCTGAAGATCTCGTCAATCCCCAAATGAACCCACAGGATTTAGACCACTGGGTGAGTGGGAGCATTGGGCTACTGGTGGGATCCTGCCCCTGGTGTCTACACAGAGAAGGTCTGGAAGTACTTGTGTGAAGCCAAGAAAATTGATAGTAAACGGCTCCTCCATCCCACAGGTGAAAATCAGAGCCAAAAGCACTGTGTGGAAACTGAAACAAGCTTCATTTTATTAATAAATGAACACTGGAGCAACTGATACAATTAATTTTCCATTCTTAGAAAACTTTTTGCTCAATGTAATTTTGAAAAAAGGTGCTGAAAGACACAGGGCTCCAAGGAGGGAGTGTGTGGGGCAGGGACTCATGACTGTGTCTCTCCAGCTGCAACCCACTTCTGACCAAAGCCCTTCAAGCTGCAGAAATTGCACCGCAAACACGGTTAAACTGCTCACAAAAACAGATGACAATTTTCAAATTTCATAGGCCTTACTAGCTATAGCCTACTCGTCTTATTTAATCTTAACAGCACAGCCAGCAACATGAAAGGACAGGTACAAATATCCAGGAGATCGTTTGGTACTGACAGAATAGAAAGGGCTACAGCAGTCAGCAAAATAAAAATTGCAGCAGAGAGTGAGTTTTACAAGGGAATGGCAGAAGGTAGCACTGTAATGTATCTCATTCAAGTGCATCCAAACGGTATAACATTATTTTCCAGGGAAGTTAATGGGGTTCCCAAATACGTACATCTGAGGGCAGAATCTGGCCCTGAAGTTAACTATTTGAACAATGCAAATTTTAAATTTAAGACATATATTAAAGGTAAGCCTAACTGTTCAGTCATTTTACCGAATCCTGGCATAAGAAAAAGAATTCAATTTTAGAATCTGTCTGTAATTCAAAAGGGGGAGAAAACAGTGTAAAATATATTCCTTGAAGAGAGATACAAGTTTCTCATTTATATTCGATCTCGGATGAGATTTGGTAAATGCAGGCCCTTCCACAAAGTGAATATTATAGTGAGGCCGTAACATTTTACTAACACGAATTCATAAGGTGACCCTGGAGATCAACAATAAAACAAAATTCCATAATATACTTAAATAGCAAAAAGGGTTCGGTGTTTCTGTTGTCTACCCAAATATGTTTCACTCTGTACAGTTTTTCTAGGTGAATATTTCCCTATAATCTTTGCACGGGGCCTGTAAAGAATAAAATACAATTTCAATCAACTAAAATCATGAAGCATTCTTGATAGCTGTACATTAGCTTTTTACAGCTGCCTTGGTTTTTATATTGTCTCTTACAGAGCGGATTTCCCCCTCCCCTTACCTATAAAAGGTAGGTAAATTAAACAAATTATGAACTATGCAGTGGTTGAATACTTTGTAAAATTGTAGAACCAGCTTTTAGAAACCTTTAATGCTCCATCTCCCAGAGGTGAAATGCCAGCCTCCATTCAGGTCTCTTTCAGTTGCCCTTGCCACTTCAAAATGTGTCTGGAAACAGCTCTGCAGATGGCCTCGTATGTTTTACAGGAAATATTACTTAAACATTGGAAAGGATCGGATTTCTCCTGTTAGGAATTACAAATCTGGATTTCATTTTCTCTCTTCCCTCCACCCCCCGCCCCCAACCCCCAAACCCCACCCCCCTCAAACCATGGGAAAAAAATGTGACTGTTACATATGACACTAAGGAAGTATTCAGGATTTTGGGGTTTTTTAATATGCCACTTGTATTGGAAAATAAAGAATAAATCTTAGAAACGTAACCCAGTTAAATAAGTCCTTTTCTTCATATAAAATAGTAGCTAATCGAAAAGATTTCCCAAAAGCATCAAAGCTTTTTATATACTATGGTCTGGAAAACATATTGCATAGAATTTCTATTTTTAATCTTATTCTTATAAGTAGAATAATAAACTTTTCTTTTGGATTTGCAGAGAGAGTTTCTTAACATTTGAAGCATTTCTTACATATTGACCTTGGTTTATGTATTCTGCAAAGATTCATTAAGCTTATGGAGGTTCTATTGTCAGGAAAATGGTTAGCATTAGTAAAACACACAATTAAAATAGTAGCAGGTGATGTCAGTTTTAGTAGAGTTGACATTAATGACCTGTTCATAAGGGGCAATTTCCACACTAATGTCATGTTCTTTAAATGGAAATAGCCAGGAATACACATTTTCCATGTAAAATAACCCTTTTTGTAATTCATTAAATTCCCTTTCCCCCTATATTTAAGTAGACACCTTTCCAAAAGGGAGTAGAATTCCAAATAAAGACATAGGAAATTAAAATCAGAGTTCCCACAACTAGTCTATTTAATATTCATATTCAGGAAAAGATCCATAAACTCTTTTTCTTCTTTTTTTATTAACAAAGGAAGTAAACTCCCCTTGACAGTCCATTTTTCCCAGCCGTGTTCAAGAGGCAGTTCGCAACAACTGTCTTTGTTTCAGGCTAGAATTAAATATCCTTGTGTAAGAGCTGGGTAGAGATACTTGCAGGGGGAGATTTCTGCTGCACTCCATCTTGGGGGGACCCATGTCTACATGGATAGACATGGGATTTATTCCTGAATTCTCTTCAGTGATGGTGTAGATCCTGCAGAGCCCCTGTGGCCATAGCCAATGTGGTGCTGGTGCCATGGCCAAAACAGTGATGAAGCCATGGCCAAAACGGTGATGGAGCCATGACCAGCACAGTGATGGATCCACGGCCAACACAATGTTGCTTTTCCCTCATTGCAGGACCTGCGTAAGCCAAAAGCACAGCTTGGTGTTCATAGGGATGGCTATGGTGGGAGTGCAGGGAAAGATAGGAAGAAAAGGCAGCTGCTCAGTGCCCCAAAAGGCCACCCTTCCTGCACCACCTCCTTCCAACACCTCCATCCCCTGCTTGGCCATTTCTGTTTTATTCCACCTTAAAGGCTCACCCTGGAGTCA
>NC_051195.1:2603704-2676204 GCF_015220075.1 Falco rusticolus
CCAACCATCACAACATTGCTACCCCGCAAATCTGACATGCTTTTACGAAAAAAAACCCCACAAACCTGTCCATATGCTCTTGGAAGTTCTTGCAAGGACTCCCTCACTAGCATCAGAAGAGTTTATTCCCTTGAAAAGACACTTTTTTAACCTCACAGGAGAAAAGGTGCCTGCTAACAAAATCTCCCTTTGGAAGAACAGAAACATCTTCTGGGATAAGTCGTGGTTACAAAAGGCCGGTCTCTTTACGAGCTGGGTTTGGATAGGCCGTGCACATCTTGTGCACCAGGAGCTAGTGAACTTCACACGCTGCTTGTACCAAATTCTCATCAGCTGTAAAATATGACACGCATGTAGCGCAGTACGTTCGGAAATGCCTTAATGAAGCACTAAGCATTTATTGAACTTCACTTACTTTAACTGCAGCTGGTAAAAGGTTTCCTTTATTGTCCAGCCCCAGAGGACAGTGGTGAAACCAAAATTTCCATGAATGTAAATTCCAGCTTCAGCTAATTTTGATGACAATGACTTCTCTTCTTTATGAGGTGCATAATGAGCCGGACCACAGTCTTGCCAAAAGCCATGACAAGCTCCAAGCATGCCCCAGTGGCTATCGCTGCTTTCTGTACCCAAGGTTTAAACAGAGACTGCCTCCAGCCAGCGTACATGAAGAACTGAGCTCAGCGATAGACAAATGACTCTTTTGTTTTACATTCTTTTTTAATTAGCCTCTTTTTAATGACCTGAGTTAATAAGTGTCAAAAGGTGCAAAACACAGCATGACTTCATTTTTAAAAGAGAGCATTTGCCTTTAATCTCATAAGTAAAGCAAGTGCCCTCTTTAAATATCAGCTTCAAATCCAGATATTATATTGTAGGGTATAACAGTTTGCTGTGTACGGTGAATTCCCCATTTCCTGCTCAGACAGCTCAGTCTCCTCAATCCTGACCGTACAAAACCACCTGGTGATGATCATGCTCTCTGTTTCACCAGCACCTCTCTAAATTTAAATGCTATTTCAACTCCAGGTTTCTACAGCGTTGATTAAAAAAAAAAAAAATAAATAAATGAAAGCTTCTCTGTTTCCCAAAGTTCCCACATCAGGACTGAGACCTAGAGACAAAATTATTTTAAGAAGAGAAAAACCATCAACTGCAACTAAGAAGGAATAAAGGATCCTGCTGAGAGCAGTAGGATTCCTTTTTTAATTTGCCACGAATTTAGAAATAAGGCTATTTTACTTTTTATGTGGCTATGTTTTCCCAGGGGCAGCTCATCCCAAAGAAGTGGACAAAACCCCTCCAGGTGCCACATTCCTCCTGTTTTCCCAGAAGCCTCCCATCTGCCCTTCCTCCTAGTATTTTATCTCCTTTTTATTTCAAGAAGACATTCGAACACAAAGATGAATTAGCACTTTGCCAGCAAAACTTAGCAAAAGCTGCACATTACTAGTAATTTTTCTTTTGTATTCAACACATATTTCACTTAGATGGACTGAGGTTTTGCTGCACAGGATGCTGCTCACCCCTGGCAAGTGGACATGCAACTGTTTGATGTCATGGCATGAGAAGGCTTTCTTTCCTTGCATCCCAAAAAAAGCCTTCCAGGGGATGTCGGGTGCCACACTGGGGCAAGCGCGGTGGCGGCACATCCCCATGGACACCTCCATCCTAGCACAGTGCCGAGCTTCTCTCTAACAGAGGCTGCCAATCATGCTGCAACCTGCCAAATTGTATGTTGATTCTGTAATACAGACTAATTTCCACCAGAGATTACTAAGAGACTAGGACAGTCACTTTCTGCTTCAGCAATAGATAGGCTGCAACCCCAAACTGAAAGCTTCCAAATTTGGGAGGGGCTTCAACATGGACCTGGAATAGGGTCTGTGCCTCAACCTTGAAACCAGGGACAGGATTTAGATCCCCGCATCCTGGGGTGAAAATGCAGGAGACTAATTCACAGAGTCACTCTACTTCTTTATAATATTGATCTTTTCCTGCAGCTAACAAAGAGAAAATTGTCTAAATGCTACAGTACATCCACACAGAAACACACAGATCATAAAATAACACAGGCACTTTACAACAATACCAGGGCTCTCCGCAGTGCTGCCTCAACTTCTCCTCTTTGCCAAGAAATCTGTGGTTTGGTAATTTTTGCCGCAGATATATCACCATGTCATGTGTAAATGTATGCTGAACCACAATACAGAAATACATTTGAAAATAATTAAAAATGTGACATGAAACATTGAGTTTATGCCTTTCCTTTTTTAAGACAATCACTTTTTTTGCCGTGGAGCTAAATATTCCTGACTTTACTGGGCCAGGGTCATTAAGCGAGAAGGTATACTACAATAATAAAATTATCAACAGAGCTTTTGACAAGCAGTCATGTGCTTGTAAATGAAATTTATTTAGGTGCCACTCAAAACATTGTAATTAAGAGGTACAGAATGTATTACCAGATGGTTCCTGTTTAGTATCTATTTCCTTTAGAGAACAAGGTGATTAGGGAGAGCACTAACTTGTAACTGAGCACCAAACACCCCACAGGCCTGATCCAGCGCCTGTTGGAGTCAATTAAAAAGTCCACTTGACTTTCACACCAGGAAAATCATGTCCACCCACTATTTAGTTCCACAAATACAATGTATGGGTGAGGATTTGTCCCTGTGAAACTTTCTTGCATATATCCGTGGGATGATATTGGTTGTTCAGAAAAGCAACATATTTACCAATCTTAAATGCATCTAATTAAGACCTTTAATCAGAATCTTCTACATTTCGATAATTAAAAGGTATCACTAAGCAACAAAAAGGACCTTTTAGTTTTAAGCACAACATAGAAGTGTAGTTAAATCCTCTTGAACATCAGCGATTCAGGGAAAAGAGAACTTCTATATATATGAAAAAAACTCCATCAGCCAAAGTGAGACTTTATTGCTCTCTTTTTTTCTACTCTTTTGCACATAATCTCCATTACTTATTATTTAGTTCTATGATGTCACAAATATCTTGATTTTTAATTCACAGTACTGGGATTTCCAAAATTATATTAAATACTTCGGGAGAAAAATGTTAAACCCACTGGGAAACTGTAAAATATTTTTAAACGGAAAATATTTTCTGATGGAAAAAGGAAAAAACTTTTCAGCAAAACAATTATTTTATTCCCATTAAGTGGAGGGGGTCAGTCAGGCCTCACTAGTCTGAGTAATCCCACTGAAGCCCCTTGTACTTCTCATGCAAACAAAAATTGAAAATTCAGTTCAAAAACAAGCTCAGTCTTCCAAGGTGCTTATGAAACCTATCAGGCCCATTCTTAACTTCTGGCATGCAAACAGTGCAGTGCTTACTTCCGTGAAGTTACTGAGATATTTGAAGTTAAGCACATATTTGAATACGCCACACCACCAGCCCCTGCATTTTCCTAATGGAGACAACAGATTTTCCTCTAGTTTCAAAGAGAACAGTATCAGAGTGACATTCTCAAAGTTATAGATTCATAGAGTCATTTAGTTTGGAAAAGACCTTTAAGATCATCAAGTCCAACTGTTACCCCAGCACTACCAAGCCCACTGCTAAACCATGTCCCTAAGTGCCACATCTACACATTTTTAAACTACCTCCAGGGATGCTGACTCAACTGCTTTCTGGGCAGGCTGTTCCAGTGCTTGGCAACCCTTTCGGTGAAGAGATTTCTCCTAGTATTCAACCTAATATTCAACCTAAACCTTCTGCCTTCTGCCATCTCTACAGAGATGTCTATATGGGAACGCATACGCTCTGAAACCTTGCAGCAGATTTTGGCAGCTGCTAACATGATTTCTGTGCAATCTACTTTTACTGATTTATTTCTCTCAGAATGTTACCCTCAAAAGGTAAATATTAGCATAAGTATAGGAAGTTCCCTCCTATCCACAATATCCCTGAAGACATTAAGAAAAACCAGGAGGTAGTGGCTCCTACAGCCCACCCTTGGCCCCATGGGGTGCTGGGTGCTGCGTCCTGGCACCCACAGCTAGGAGCTCCCTGGCACCCTGCAGCCACGCGGTGCTCACGGTATATTGCCCTTCACTGTATATAGCATAAAGAAAGGTACATAGGAGGTATGCACCCCCGTGGTGCGCCTGCGTGCAAAGGGAGCTGCAGAACCAAAACAGGCACCAAGGAGCTGTTGGTGGCCCATGCCCATGGCAGCGGCACCTGATGGCTCCCAGCTCCTGCTTGCTCCTGCAAACAAGGGTGTTTGCTGACACAAGTTTTCATGGGCTTTTAGCAAATAGATGAAAGGTGGTTTGAATTCCTTAAATCAGTGTTGATTTAGGAAAAAACATTCATGTCTTATTTTTTAAAACAGCTAAAAAGAAGGAGCTCAGCCTTTAGCGTAAGAGTGCACCTACTACTTAAAGCAAAGCTGGGACACTGAAGACAAATTTTTGGCCCTCCTAACAACTGACCTACAAAAATACAATAAATGGGGCTTTACTCTGATTCATCACCAAGAAATACAGGTGCCCTTTTCCTACCCAGTCTCCCAGTCCACCTGTCCAGTAGCTCTGGGTCAGTGAGGCTGGGCTCCAGCTCAGCTCCCAGTTTCTGCAGGAGGAGCAGGAGAGCAGCAGTGGCCATGGCACTGCCCTCCCTGCTCATGGGCACATAAGCTCTTCCCCCAAAATTAACACTGCTTAACATTCGATTCAGCAAAAAATATTGTATTTGTTAGAGGGAAAGTACAAGTAATGAAAAAAATATGTAGATGTATTTGTATATGTACAGACAGAGAGGTAACCTATGGTGTTAATTACTTCAGCCCACGAAGTAGGTCATGTAGAACCCATTTTTTAATTCTATATGTTCACTTAAACTTAGATAAAATATAGCAGGTTTTGAAGAATTTGTCCTGTGCAGTGTTTTGAGTCCCAGCAATTTTCAATTAGTTGTCCTCATTCCATCAAACTAAATTTAGCCCAGGCATATCAGTTGTGAGTTGTAAACTTTCTTCTTTTTCATCAAATGAACCACATCACGTAATAACTTCTTTTTTCTTTTAGAGAAACAGAACTGTCCTAGGAATTTAAATTTTCCAAAGGCAGTTTTGATCTAGAGTAGATTCCCTATTTATTTGTCAGAATAATACCAGGAGTCGTGATCCGTACCATATATAGAAATGGCAGAATTTTATGGCATGGCACATGGGTCAGGACAAGTTAGGAAACCACCCACGACATGAACCACAACAAAATATGTTATATATTCAAGGATCGCTTTTAAGTTTTACCAGCCCATTATCATTACAGCATGCATTTATAATTAACTAAAGCCAGTAAAGTAGATAGCTTTCAACACTTTTCTTATATCGAATAAAAAGCAAAGGCTTGCTTTTCTCTACATCAAACAATATGAAAAGCATTTTAAATTTTTTTTCTTAAGCTGCACAAACTTTAATTTCAAACCAAACGATCCTCTCTGTATTCCAAGCGCTTTTTTCCCTCTGACACATTTTAATGACAATAATTTTGTAAATTGTCAATACATAATCATATCAGCTCGTGCCTGCTTTTCAATCGGCACCTCCAGCTTGCATTAATTAAACAGCCTGCCTGACACTGCACCATCTTCGTAAACAAACGAAGTGAGATTTTCAGAAGCCGCGGTGTGAACTCTTTTCTGGAAATCTGTTATTAAGCTGCAGGTTTCTGTTTCATTTGCCTGCCTTTCACTTTAAAGCAAGCAGCAGCCACTGAGAACACAATAATGAAAGAGGTCATGGAGCACCAGTTGTGCATGAAAGATGCGAAAATTTACTGCAAATGAGACAAGAGCAGTAAATTCATTTTTATTCAAATTACTGTCATCATACATTACCACTTCTCCTGTAAACATTGTGCTTCAGACAGTGTGACAGCATATTATTATTTGCGAAATTATACTATTATTAAGCTATTAACATGTCACCTCCTGCTTGAAACAATGACTCAGCTTGGTACTGCATAATAGGACAAGTTAGGGAGACAAGGCGAGGTGACGGAGAGGTTAGTTGTAAGAAGGGAGGCCATGCATAGAGTGACAGCTGGCACTTAAAGGCTAACATTTATTCAAAAGAGCCCACATAATGAGGATGCGATTTGCTTTTATTTACATACTGTACCCATCCGCTTTCCATAAACTAATTCTTTTTCTTTCTGTCCATGCAAGACGCCCCTCAGCTACTGTAATGAGCATTGAGGAGTCACCTTTGTCCCAAGCGGAAAAAAGTCAGTGAGTAAAGTTGTCGGCATGGCAGATGCCCAGCATCACATAGGAGTGACAGCCACGGCTCACACCGGGGGACCAACAGCACTCGCACTGCGCTGCCACCCTCTCCCTTATTTCCAATGTGGATGCTGTAAATTGTCCTATAGGTATTATCGCCACTTTCCCGAGAGGTTGCTAATGATTAAAATTTCATAGTTTATAGGCTTCAAAGGCTTCTTCCAGTGCAAAGGTGCAGTACAAAGTTGCTGTGACGTGGATGGTTTGCAGTGGTGCCAGCCCAGCAGCGGGGCAGTGCTCCTCCACTGTAGAGGAATTATAGAGGACTGTATGAAAAGTTTATTTGTAAAAAGTTTGTGATGATTGATAAAAACATGAGGTATGAAATGTTTAAAAAAAAAAAGAAAAAGAGGGAGAATTGTAGAGGAATGAAGCTGGGTTAATTAGCATTGATAATATACAACTGTGGGGTGGCTTCAGGGGCGGTGGGTTGGCTGATGTGGATGAGGTGCAGCTGTGGCTGGTTCTGTGCAGTGGTTGAAAGCCAGTGAAGAGGGAGCAGCCGAGGAAGAAGCAGAGAGAGGAAGAAGCGGGAGCCCTGGATGAGGTGAGATGGCGGCAGCAGAGTGACTGGCATGAAGAGTGTGTTGGTATGAGATGGTAAAAGCCTTTATTGCAGCTTGATTGTTTGGAGAGTGCTGTGACATTCTACCATCTCTGCAGCTTTTCCTCAATTTTGCCCTCAGATTTGCAGGGGTTTGGCAGCCATGGGGCTCCCTTGCAGGGCTGCACCAGCCCTTCAAATGTTCCAGGCACTTCTTTTGCAGCCCTAAATGAGAGATAAACTATTCCATCTTATGCTCTGCTATATGTCCCTTCCACTTGGATTTGCCCTCTTTTCCTGACCTGTTCTTCGTGAACTTGAAACCTGTTTATGTAAATATTCTTTTTTTGAGCCTTTGCAGTAATCTTGGAAGGAGGAGAGAAAAAAAAAAGTGTCACTTTGTGAAACCAAGTAAATATGAAGCTTTCTTCTAAATTAGTTGGGGAAGTGCTTCGTGAAGTAGAACAAACAGACATCAGTGAGTTACTAATGAACTCTTGTCAGGCTTCTGGAGAAGCCACAGGCATGGAAGGTTTTAAAGCCTCCAAGGTTCAGGTTCCCACACGTGGGGCGCAATGAAAGCCACAATGTGAACAATGCTTCTTAGGTGCAGCCTTTGCAAGTGTCATTTTAGCATTATCCCAGTCTGGAGAGAAGCAACTTTGATGTCTCGAAAGCTCGGGCAATAGGTGCTGGTTTGTTAGCTTTATGCTAAAGCAACTAAGTGACTTGGAAATATAGATATGCAAATGTCCACAAGATGTTAATTTTAAATTTCTCAAAATTACAAAGGTCTTGATATTTGCTGAAACCACTGCAAGATACTTACATATTAATGGAATATCTGCTTACCGTGAGTGGAGACTTCCCTCTTTCCCCTTCCTCTACTCTGTTTTCTCTCTTTTTTTTTTTAATATCTTTTCTGGTTTTAATCTGTTTTTCCTGCATATTGAGTAAGACACAGAGGGGTAGCATCACATCAGGGCAGTGACCCCACATATCTATTTTCCCTGACCAGTGTAAATCTTCCTTTTACCCTGCCTTGTACCCCTTGTTCTTTGAATACTTCTATAGCACACCAGCACTGTTGAAATTACTCCAAAACCTCTTACTTTTGTAAAAAATGAGCTCAAACCCTGCCCCTGTTATTGCAGTATGTCTTGCGAGGTGCCCTCCCACAGCAGAGAGCTGCAGTGGCTGAGCCCATCTCTGTAAATTAATGGATTAAATCCATAATAGTAAAAGTAGCCTAAAAAGGAAGTTTAGACCGGCACACAGCTTGGTGTGCCTCACTAGTGCCTATTTCCTGGGCGTTTCCATTAAACTGGACTGGATGAAGCTGTTTGGGTCTTCCCATCCGGGCCCTTTCTACTGCGGACAATGTGTCCTCTAATCCCCTGTCATCAGACTCTGCTTTAAGAGCCGTTAGTGGTTTTTCACATCGTTACCCACATATGGAGCCCGCTTCACAGCCTCACTGCTTTGATATCAGAAACCTTCATCTAAATTTCTAGCCTCTGTGTAGGTGCAGGTAGCTGGTGCCTATATGTTGAGGAGCCACCTTTATCCCAGAGTTGTTTTTTCCCTCTCACTTGAACACAATAATCATGTGATTTAGCATCACTAGTCTACAATTTCACCTCTCGCTTCTCATAAACAAGAGGCTTTCTTTTAGTAAATAGGCATTTGTTTGCCAACACAGTTTTCCCTTGGTAACGTCACCCTCATCCATCAGTTAGCTTTTTTCAGTCTGCCTCGACATGCCTTGTCTGTCTTTGCCGTGGACTATCCTGAACTGTCAGGATCTCCTGACCTGCTGGTGAAAACATCCTTGCCCCCACAGATCAGCTCTCCTGGCTCCTTTGTGGACATGTCCTGGTCAGCAATTACTGCATTTTATCACGCAAGCAGGACTGGTATTGACCTGTTTGTTATTTTAGGAGAATAAAGTACTCTGCGAGGTCATTCACAGAATTCAAAACAATCCAGCAAAATTAGAAGCAAGAGGTTTTGTGCTGTTGCCTCACTGCCCTTCATTTATGACCCATTTTTTTGGAGCCATTTGCCCTTCATGAGTACTGTCCTTGTCCACCTACTGTCCCATGTTTCAAAAAACAAAAAAGCAGACCCACTGAGAACCTTAGGCTTAGCTCCTAAACCATAACGAGACCCATCGAAGGAAACTATTCTCAGTTTGCTGAATGTGTACAAAATAGCACTACCTTATCCCACTGCTCACTCCAGTAGCTAAACAAGAGCTCGGGGGACTGACTTGTGGTGTCAGTTCTTAAAATCTTAACTATAAGAGATATATGGACCCCTGCTTCCCATCAACAGGTACAAAGTTGGACAAAACTCAGAATAAGAAGGAGTTTCTGTGGTTTTTAATCTGGCCAGTAATCACTGCTCTTAGGCAACGCAGCCCAGTGCACTAACAAAAGATCAGCACAGGAACCATTAAACACTGAATTTTCCCAGTGCAGTGCAAATGCACATATAAACACTGAGTAACCTTAGGCTTAATCAGGGTTCAAAACACAGTTAAGTACCTCTTAAAACACTTTTTTGTTTACGCTGCTGCAGCTTAGACTTGCATTTCCATGTATGGCATCAGCCACAGTCACAGTCTTAATTTTTACCTAGAACTGAATAAAAGTGCAAAAATTGTTCTTAAATAAGTATCAATGATATTCTAAGAACACACCAAAATCACAAGGGAAAATGTGGGGGAAAAAACCCTATGATTACAAAATTGGTGCAAAACCTAAAACTGTTCTGCATTTCCCCAAGTGCAGCTGTAGATTATTTAGTCTGCAAGAGCAGTATGATCTTGTGTCCTTCACACTTTTGTCATAATGGCTAACAGCAATGGTTGTCCCCACATTTAATAATACTTTCGTGCAAATGCATTATCCAAACACAAAATATGTTTAAATCTAACAGCAATAACAGAAAAAAAATAATAACACAGATAGCAACTCGGGTGCAGACAATGTGCAGATATCAGCAGTGTGCCAGCCAACAAAGGGATGGTCATTTGGGCCATGATGACAAACATTTGATTTGATTTATCAAAGAAGTGAACTGCTTGAGGAGACCAAATCAAACCAATCTGCAATCCCCACTCCCCACGCACAGGCATACATGTATTTATATGCACAGAAACCCCACGCAGCATTTCTTCATATATTCAAAGCAATGACAACAAGATTTGTTGTTGTTTATTTTTTATACAAATATCTTCCAACCCCTCTCATCTGTACAGAGCTAGCTGTTGTCTCACAGAAAAGCGACAGCAGAAATGCACGAGGAGCTGCACGAGGCAGCAAGGCGGCTTTTTCTGCTCCCTCTCTTGCAATCACACCGATCCTGCTCTTCAGGACTGTGAAGCCTGTTAAAAGCTGCTGAAGGGGAGTCACCAAACCCACCGCCGCCTGCTCTGACGGGGGGATCTCATGTGTTCGCCGCTGATTAGACTACATTATTTCTATTATCCTATTGGGCTTCACACTAGGAATAGAGGCACTTGCCCTTATTTGAAACTAGCAGACACCAGGAGAATTTGCTGATTGCTAATGAGAAAGCTAAGGTTTTGTTGATATCATCTGGGACGTTCTTGCTGTGGTCTGCTATTAAGATCTGGAGCTCTACATAACACACCATATTAAGCAGGCAGTGACTTTATTATGGGATCAGTATAACTTTTCATGTCTGGTGTACTCTTAAAGCCTAGGCTAAAACACCTTTTTCCAGAATATGAAACATAATATCTTGGTGCTAGCTGCATTATTTAAAAAGGGGCAATGTGGTTCATAACTTTACATTTATTGCATACTTTTAAGCCACTTGACCCATATAAATATTACTATAGAGTTGCCCTCAGTTATTAAATTCTTATTGCTTATAAAAAGGGCAGCAGGAAGTATATAATCTATAGACTAAGGTGTGTGCTTTTAAGGGGGAGAGGGAAGAATAAAAAAGGAGGAAAGCTGGAAACAAATGTGTTTTGATCCTGTCCATAGCCTTGAAGTTAGAACTTTTTCTGGCTTAAAGCAAAAGTCTGTTTGTTTAAACTTCAGGAATCGCGTACTAGTGTAGCAAGTAGGTCCCTACCTTCTTGAAGTCGAACTGGAACCCCCACCTTTTAAATTGTTTGCAGAAACTTTTCGGTCATTATTACAGTCAAGACCAGGTAAAAACAGGACACAAGTATTTGCTGCGTGGTCCAACGCAACCCCTCCAGGCTGCAAGCCTGCCGGTGCATGCTCGCACCCTTGGACTCTTTTGCACGCTTGTGCACACTCACACACGTGTGCTTGGATGACAGCAAGGACAACACATTAACATAGGTAATTTTACTTCAGAGTTGCTTGGGGCAGAACCTCTAGACCTAGAGGTTACTGCTGTCAAAGTAGGACCTTTTTCTTCCTGTCACTTCTTTCAGAGATGAAGGGAAAGATTTCCCTTAGCCTACAGCATTTAGCGTGCAAACGCTCCACCACAACATTTTGAAACTATAGAAATCATGAAACCAGCCTGTGACCTTCCATTTCAGTGACAGTACAGGAATCCCTTGAGCAGCGGAGGCATCCTCTGATATTTGGAAAAGTGTCATGTTTTCTTTACAGAGAAAACTGTCATATTGTTGTTGGCATAAAATACAACACTTCCTGGAGTTGTGATTTCCTTGTTTGCTACAAAATGTCACCTGGGCAACTGACATGTTTTTGTTTTGCTTAGAGCAACTTCCCACTTATGATATTCAAATCGAGTTGATATTGATACCTTAAGCTGTGCTGAAAGGAGCAGCAATTACAGACGTCTGAAATTCCTCGAGAAAAAGGCAGTTTAGCTAAAAGACACAGACCCTCACGACAATGGCAATGCGGCTGCAAGTTAAACAGAGCCCTTATATAATTTGCAACCTATTGATGTGCCATGCAGTAATTCTCCAGCAGGAAAAAGTCTCAGGAAGAAGCAGCCTCAGATAAATGAGATGCTTCCCCAAAATAAGCAACTGAGTGTTAACTGGGGAAAAAAAAAAAGAAAAAAGAAAAAAAAAAAAAAAAAAAGGAAAAACAAAATGCTTCAGCCTGAAGCAGTAAGTAGAGCTGACTAGAAAAGTATGGGGCTTTTAAATCATTCCTGCACTTACATCTCTAAGTACAAAAGGATTTTAATCTTAGCTAGCATAGCCTTATTATAGCACTGCTTTTTGGGGACAGCTTTAACCTTTGGGTCAGTAGGACTGCTTTGCTTTAAATACCACAGTTCTTTTTTGACATTAAAGAAATTAATAACAGTTAGTATTTACAATTTTGAATACCGTAAGCAGCAACTTTGACTGAAATTAAGGGTGCTGAGAGGTGTCGCTTCTTTTTGTACAGCTACAGACCTGAAAGGGAGAAAATTATATTTACATTTTTAAAAACTCCAAATGGTTTCAAACCAAGAAAAATTTAACTCTTTAATTACATAATACTGCTATACTTAGGAAAGTTAAATCACCAGCTTAAATCATGCAATCTGAAGCAGCAGATGATCTTCAAAGTATATTTCACAAAAGGAACAGAATGGATGCTGAAATATTTGAGGCTTATTATACATTTTCTGTGAGGTTTCTTTTCTAAAGCTATCTTAATGGAAAATAAAGAAAAAAGAATTCACCTTTGATCTGGGCAGAGGGAAGAGGGCTGTGTTCATTGCTTTCCAGTAAGTAGTTAATGATACCCATTTTGACGTGTGGGTGTAAAATATAAACAAACAACTATACACATGGATATCTGTATGCCTAGATATGTTTATCTCTAAGTATTACAGAGATTTTCTCTGTATGAGCTTTGGGTGAAGCTGCACAGATGCAGAAACAAAATAATTACTTCTCAACAGAAACAAAAAAAAAAAATCCCTTTTAAGGCAAAGAGAGCATATTGTGTTTGAAGTTGTAATAGAAAAAAAAAAATCCTAAAATTATATCCATTTAGCAGATACCCCACTTCATTTAGGAACTCTGTCTTTTAAATGAACAAGCAATTTTTTAACAGATTTACATGTTTTGTAAAATATGTCAAACCAACTAAAGAGAAGGTCTCCTAATTACTCATCAAACAGACTCCAGTCAGTGGGGAATGCAGCTGGAGCGATATGTTGCACTAATGTTAGGGCAGACCCGAAATATTTCCTCTTGGATAATAACAACAGCAGCAGCTTCGGCAGCAGCAACACCCCGTTCAGCAGCGCCTGAGGGCTCGATCCTGCCAGGACGGACGCATGTGCCGGGCATGAGCGCATGAGCAGCCCAGGCATCACTGGGAGGTCAGCTGGGGGCTTAAATTGGACCATATGCATCAGCCACGTTACACATCTTTTTGCAATGTACGGGACGTTAAACCTGCGCTATTTAGTATGCAAGTGATGAACAAAGTTTCATGTTCACACAGGGTCTTTTTTTTCTTTTCTTTCCTTCCCTTATGAAGTATCTACCACAGCAAGATTTCCACGGAAGGCTAATTAGAAAATACATGGAATTGCTTCCTGTTTTTAATGTGGAATTATATTAGAGACCATTTGGTAGGAACAGGAGAAAAGTCCCCATTAGGCATATTAATGACTGTCCCTTTTAACAAAGCTGCTTGCTTCTCTCGGCTTTGGAATTCATTTGTAAATAAGAATACTGCCAAATTAGTGGTCGTCTTTTCACATGCAGTACAATGTTATCTGATATCGTATATATACACAGATTTTGCTGGCATGGTAATTGTAGTGAAATTCCTTATTCCTGCATAATTGTTATAACGCAGAACCCCCTTATCCTGCTCTCCCTCTTCAGCCAAAACTCTGACTCACTTCAAACAGGATTTTTTTCTAGGGAACAGCTCTGGCGCAGGGCTCACTGTTTGTAACTCTTCATGTCTCCCCTAAAGGAATCAAGTGATGTTTGGCATATCCCCAGTGCAAGACATTTTTAAAGGTATGTTTAAGACATGTGTGTCGTACTGCGGAGTATATGTCACAGAGTTAAGAGCAGTGCGTAAAGATTTGTGAAAATCCACAGTCTGAAGTAGTCTGACCCTCACCGACTGTCAGTCTTGCTCCTCTGGCAATTATTAAATTTAAGAGAGTAACTATTACACTGAATAATTGTTCTGATGTGCTGCACCAATAGCTGCAATCAGAATCAGGCCAATAATTTCACTGTAGCCAAGAGCAGAATTGGACCCATAATTGCCACTGTCTTCCGATTTATTCTGTAATTCATATTTTCAACAATAGGCAATCTATTAGCAGTACAGAAAAACATGCAATAACTACTTGGGTGGACTCAGGATTCTTGGTTGCTCTCAGACAGATGGCTTTTTTTGTGATTCACACACACCCCCACCCACACCCACACACCAGTTTGCTTTCAGTTGTATTGGAATTGGTTTAGTACTTCCATAGGATTTTAAAGGTAGAGTAGAAGGATTATTGGTCACGCTCCTTGAAATTCATCATGAAATGGTGCTGGTTTTGACTGTAACTCAGTATTTGTTGCATTTCTCTAAAGTGGAATATGTTCAGGACACACACCCTTCAAAGGTTCGCAAAGAGGAAAACAGTCTCAGCAGAATCTGCCTTTGCATCAGCTCCTGTAGGATCCTTAAATAACTTCTCTCCAACATGGCAATATTTCAATATTCTGCTAAAAGATCCTTGTTAACAGGAGGGACCCCGGATCTCATAACTGGGTTTTTATTACAAATCCCAGGGATGTTTGTTCTATAGATACAAAGGAATACTTTTGCTTTCTTGACTTTTCTTAAGGTAAATTTTTTAGGGGTTCTGTTCTTTAAACTCTGTATATTTGGTAAATGCAATTACCTACCTTCTACTAACGGAACTTTATTTTCTTCCTTTATAGTAATATATAGTTCTGAAATTCCAAGGGTTTCTGGTGCTTTTCAGCTGTCACCTCAAGTCAAAATCATGGAGTTCAGCTATAAAAAAAAAATTATATATAATAAATTTAACTTGACCTAACTGAAGGTTTTTAAAGCAAGCAGGTATTTTTGACATTAAAAGAAAAAATTACTATGACTATTATCCACACATCTCCTTGCTTCTATTTATACCACACAAAAAAACCCCAACCCAAACTAGTCTCCAAAATGTGGTGTGAAGTTCAGTCCCTGCTAATATATGTGACAAACGGTGCTTCGGAGAACGCACTTTTATAAAACACAAAAGACGCTTCGCAACATTTCAGGTCATAAACCAAACCCACATAACCCGATATACAGTACCACCTATATGTCCGCACAAATCCATAGGTATTGTTCGATTGTGGAGGGACACAGGGACACACACACACACCCCTTTTAGCAGCCCCCCGCGCAGTCCCGCCTGCGCTGAGCACGGCCCTTCAGCCCTTGCTATGGATGAGCCCCTGTTTAGAGCTTACCGGGCTATTTTATACACCCAAGTAAACTTTCATACTCCGGTTCAAATTTAATCAATTTTTTGTTTTTCAGCCTTTTGTAGATTGAGTCTTTTGTTAAGAAAGGACGTCTTGTTTCCAAAACACGCCAGAAGTAATCGCTGGCATCAGAGTGCCACCAAAAGGCAGGAAAAGAAATCAGCAGCCAGGCACTGACCTTTGCAGAGACAGCTAAGGTTATGCACATAACATTTGCTTGTTTACTTTGCAAAATAAGCAATGAGTTGGAAACTCCTAGCTTAGCAAGAGTCTCGCTACACCTGAAAAGCAACACTGACAACAACAGCAAAACCCCACGGTTGTTCTTGGTTTTGCTGTTGTTGTGCGTGGAGGCTATCTGCTCCGCTCTGTATCTATCATGATGCAACTTTAATAATGTTAGCCAAGACTGCTCAGAAAATCACAGCTGTAGCTGGAGGCAAAACGAAAAAAAAAAAAAAAAAAAAAAAGAGAAAAAAAAAAAGAAGGAAAAAAAAAGGAAAGAAAGAAAGGGGGGGGGGGGGAAGCTAAAATGAGGTGCTTCTCCCAAGCCTCACCTAGTGAGCTGAGTATTGGCTTATGCGTGAGAATAAGCAAACGAATCGATCGCTGCAGTAGGTTGATGGCTACTGGTCGTTTTGATGGATATGACGGTAAAAAAAAAGTCCAGATTGGTTCACAGTGGACCTCAAACCATGTCAGCTAAAACCAAAGAGACAAAAAAGTGACAGCTGCGGAGAGTACACTGCAGGCAGTCAATGGTTCCTGTGATTTATTGTTCCATCTGCCTTGCCGCTGTGAGGACAAGTTCCCCCTGATTTGGTTAAAATGAAAAGGACCTCAGAGAGCACAACGTGTTTTTTGAAAATGTGCAGAAACTATTTTTTTATTTCTTGATTTATGTGCCTTTCCCCCTCCATAATGTTTGCACCAATTGTTACCCAATAATGCTTACTGAAAAATGTGAAGCTTCCCAACCACTAAGAAATCCTCCAGGCTGCCCCCACCCCTCCACCCCATCACAAAAAGAGAGGGGGTGAAAAAAAAAAAAAAAAAAGGAAAAGAACCTTAAAAAAAAAAACAAACCTGCATAAATAACCCATGCTGTCAAATGCAAGCCAGAAAACTAGTTTGTCTATTTTTTAACCTTCCTGCTTTCCAATTAACAGCCGCATTTTGGAGCCTGTGAAGCTGCCAGGCTGCGAGGCGGTTAAAAGCTGGGCTCGGCAATGGGTGGTGTGTAACCATTTAATATATTAGAGAGTTCAAACCCAGATTATAAATTTGCCTGAGCCACCCAAGTGCTATGTCCAACAGTTTTTGATTAGCGGAGGGTATTGCCAGAGCTCAGCCACGCCACTTGTGTGGAGTGGACGGAGACTTTGCTGTGTTTACACACCAAGTTTTTTGCCATTTCTGACTTGAAAAGGAACATTTCCTTCATGCAGTTGATATAGCTTATTACCCCATTAAAGAGAAGCACCGCACGACACTTCTGTCAGGGTAACACCAAGGCCTAATCAACACTTGGAGGTGTAACACAACACAAATAATCTCGCTCCTCAGGGAAGCCAGAGCAGCAGCCTGAGAAACGCTTGGGCTTTTCCCCAGAGATTTCAAGTATGCCATAGCAGAAATATGGTTAATGTTTTAATACATTTATGGAGCATAAATCATAAATGAAGCAGTAAGCATCCGGTGCGCTCTCAAAAGTTTTAACAAATACAAGCAAATTGAATGATTCTGGTAGAACGAGGTATTGATAATTTTCCGTGTGTATCACGCAGTGGGGAAAAAATGGATGCAGGGGCCTCTGAGACCTGCCACGTCCTTGCATACATGATAATTCCCCACTTAACGCTGCACAAACTGGTAACCCACAAGAAGCAAAGGGAAGGTTCTGCTTCTCCCCCTCCGACAAACGTTTCATGCAGATCAGCAAACTTTCAGCAAATTTCCCATGAAAAGGCCGGCCGGGGCCTGCAGTGCACTGCAAGGCGCGGGGTCCCCAGCGGCCTGACCCCGGCGGCGGCCGCTTCCTGGCTCCAGGTTTCCTTCGGCCCTGCAGGTCCAGCCCGGTGTCAAAAGCTGGCCTTGTCTCCTGTCTCAGGATGTTGGTTTTACCTCTCAAGTGTTTCCTGAATTTGCAAAAATTCTTGGGGTTTTGGTTTTTTTTTTGGGGGGGGGGGGATTTTTTGTTGTCTTTTTTTTTTTTTTTTCCTGGCAGTTGCCTGCAAGCGGCTTAATGTTCAAAAGCCCATTTACCTTTTCCAAGGAGTGAAGGAAGCTGGGGCAGGGGAAGAAAAAAACCCACAAAAATGAAAAAAGGAGAGAAAAAAAACAAAAGGAAAGAAAACCAAGAGAAAACAAGGAAAGAAAGAGAGAGAGAAAGAAAAAATTTCTTAGTCGCTACTGTTGAGCAGGGGGTTTTCTCCCGGGACCAGTTCTACTTTTGGAACATGTTATTGTCAGGCAGAGGTCAACATCTTTTACCTCTTTTTTCCATTATTCAAAATAAGTATTGATGTTATGTTTTAGCTATTTAAAAGCCAGCTGCCTTGCTCATTTCAGATATTTTTCCTGGTATTATTGTATGTGGTAATAGCTGGCCTGTGTATCGTCTTTCACAAAATCTAGCCTTTCAGGGTCTCAGTCTTCAAATGATATCAATCAAAATTTATGCAATTCAAAATCCATATGTATAGAGTCCCAGTTCACCTCATTTAATGATAATAGTAAACCACATGTTGTGTACATGTCTGAAACACTTTTCTAGTTCTTGACTGTATTAACCCTAGGGGCACTATGTTTTTGTACAGCTTGCCCAACTGAGCAGCATAATATATTGATTAATACTTGGCAACAACTGCATTCTTGAATAATAAAACCATGAACAAGGTAAACGTGTACTAATAAAACAAGAAGAGTGTCAATATTATTTGGGGATGTATGTTAATAAAAGATGCTAAAGAACAGGCGAGCCCCCATTCCCACAATTAACAAAGCTCAGTGCCTAAAGCTGGTCCCTTTTCCAGCCCTGCATGATGTTGTTATTCGAGAGCCTCCTCGCCTACCTGGGCATCCGCGGAGCGGCCACAGCACATGCTCCATATTTATAGGGGCTGCATCCAGTGCACAACAAAAAGTTAGGTGTTTCTGCAAAAGGCAAATGAAAATTAGCAATATTCCATCATTACCCCACTTCTTCCTGGGCAGAGCCTGGTGTGGGTACCGCCATCAAAGCCTGGGAACAGTTACTGGTTTTACAATAGAATTTGCTTCTGACAGACTGCATTATTTACTTAAGGTTTAATATACAGTTAGAAATAAGATTTGCTTTCATGGAAAAACACTAGAACATTTGGCAAAGGAAGAGCCGAACATTTTCCTTAATTTGTTTTGGCAACTCTGAAAAATAGATCCCATTACACTCACGTTTGCATTCCAGAAACATAACAACAAATGATAATTTTGCGAAAATCAAGATATAATTAAAAATAGTGTGATACAACAAGCAGCAAGCGAAGGCAGAAGAATGAGAAGAGACATGCTGGAAAGCATTCCTTTCAGCACTGGGGATGACTGAGGAGGGAAAAAAGCAAAGGACACCAGCTGAAGAGCTATTGCTGGAGCTTACTTATTTATTTTGGATCTGAAGGAGGGGAGACAGCAGAGGAGGGAAGGACTTGAAAGTAAAAATTGTTTTTTATCAAACAGTTAAAATAGTTTAAGGTTTGGGTGTTTGTTTTTTTTTAAAGGAAGACAATATTTAAACACAGGTTCATATTCATTTTTCAGTCATTTGACTTTTGTATGAAAACAAGTATTGAGGAATTAAACACAATTATGTTTTGATTAACTGGAGCTAGTTCCTAAAACCACAAGGTAGAGCAGCAAGATTGCATCTGTGTCTTCCCTCAATGCCATCCACATGAGTCACAGCGAGGCAGGAAAGCTGTTGACAAATTAATACTTTAAGAAAATAAACTATGGTCATGTTGAACATAGAGCAACTTTATCCTGATTAATTTGTGTTGGAGTCGCTCCAGCCCCCTTTACAAAGCCGCGCAGTTTGTACAAATGTAATTTCCTAATATTTACATGAGGAAAGCCTCAGCCGTTAAGCTTTGCCTCCAGTGTGAGTTTTGTGGTTAGTAAAAAGACAATAAAAATACAGAGAGGTAATTGTAAGCACATTTGGAAAAAAAAAAAAAAAAAGGAGTGTGTGTGTATATGTGTGTGTGTGTGTAAAAAAACCCTGCTTTTCTCCACTCCTCCTTACAGAGCCCTATAAAAGTATGCTGTGCTGCAGTGTGCTCGCAGGGACCGCTGTGCCAGCCGGCACCCGGCAAAGGTTTCAGTAATGCAACACCTAATGCTTAATAACGGCTGTAATGCTGCAACTGAACCTCACAAACACACCAACCTTCCCAGGGCCAGCGCTACCTTCCAGCACCGGTGTTCCCTAAAAGCTGGTATAAATTCCGATTAGCCTGTCTAATCACACGGTCTCTGTCATTTTATGTCTTTATTTAAATAGAACATCAGGCATTCGTACAATTGTCTAATTTAATAAATACGGGGAGGAAAAATGCAGTTATGATGTGTTGCTTTGTTTGAAGAATATTAAAAATAACCTTTAGTTTTAATGAGATTTTTTTCCCCCCATCAGTTTACACAATTTTCCAGATGCAAAATGAGCTTTTGGCTGTAAAATATTTTATCACATTGTCTTACACAATAAAGATTAGATGTTTTTGCTCTCTCTCAACTCCACCGCAATTATTTTTTAGTGTTTGCAAATCATAATATCATTTAAAAACCATATTTTATACCTCATCTAAAATACTTTTATAGCAGTGTGATGAAAAAAACCCAACACAACATCTATTTAACTACTCTTTTAAGTGGCTGTAATATGCTTTGGTATAATTTCCCAGAAAAAGGCACAGCTAAAAAAGCTTAGCTGTTCTTGAAAACAAATCTCCCAAGAAGCATCTTTGCAAAAAATCCCCAGAATTTAATTCCCCTGGCTGAAGAGCCCAGAGAGCCTGAATATAAAAATAGTAGCCCTGTCATTTCACATTCATTAAGTGTGAAACTCAGAAATTAATAATGTAAAAATATGCTTTTTAATTAGTCTTACATTCTGCCCAATGTACTTAAATGGGATCAGCAGCTCCCTAATGATTTTTTTCTTAATAAAGTATTAGCCTGTGATGCACTGGGGTTGACAGGTATGATAAACTGGAAAGTACTTTTGGAGGCGTATGAATGATACCAAAATAGTACTCTCCCATTTAAATGTAATTAACATCAGGGAGCAATATTACATGAGGAGAAGCCTGCAAGATTTTTATTTCAGGGTATTTTTTTTTTCATTTCTTGTTTTATGAGTAGTTTGATGATTGCAGCAGTGATTTTATAATTTAATTACCTTTGTTGAAAGCTAAGCTTTTGCTAATAGCAGGTCAACAGGATCATAAAGCAGTCTTCAAAAATATTAAAAAGGAGGTAAATCCCCTTAGCTAACCTACACAATAAGAATGCGGGTGCGCATGTGTGTATGCAATGCGTTTTATAGATGTATGTATATACAGGCTGTACGTCTGCTCCCCTGTTATTTGTTTACTGTGCTATTTTAAATCAGTATTTACTCTCCAAAGGGACTTGTTATACATTAATCATATGGTGAAAAAAAGAAAAGCGGGGGGTGGTACAGTGGGGGGAAGGGAAAAATAAAAAAGAGGGGAGACAAAAAGGCGTGGGGTGGGCAGAAAGTTGTGGAGAAACCCCTCTGAAGCACCATGGATTTTGCCAGAACCAGAAGAGCTGGAGCCTGAAGCCAGTTGCTCCAGACTAGCAAAGGCTGCTCCAGCATCCTGCACGGCATGGTGGCAGCGGCCTGCTGCCGCCCTTCTCCCTCCACCGCCTCTTCCGCAAACACTTTGCGCTTTTACATTTCTAAAGCAGACGATTTTAAAACAGGAGATAAAAGATCACTGTTGACCTGCACTGCTTGCGCAAGAGTATTCCCTAACTTATTTATATGCCAAATGTCACTTGTGTTTACTTAAGAATTTCTTCTCATATCTCGAAGTCACAGCGCTCCCCGAAGATGCACTTGCCATAGGGTAAACAAGCAGGGAGGAGGGCAGCATTCCTGGCTCCCTCCTCCCAAAACCCACGGCTTCTCCATGCACGTCACCTTCCCAAGCACCCGTTGACATTTCTGTATGTTTCCAGGCAGACGGATGCACGGGCTGAGGTGTTGGATGGTAGGGACAGCTCGTGACACCCATACATGGCAGCTCCCTGCGGGCTGCATGGGTTGTGCCTCCTGCTTGAAGGCCAGCCCCTCTTTCTCCACCATGTCTCAAAGATGGAATAAAGGGAAACTTGGAACTAGACAACCTAACCAGGCAAACCGTAACTCGGTACCCGCCAGACCATAGGTAATGAAGGAGACTTTCCATTTTGATACTGGTTTTCATTTGGTTTATCTGAAAATATCTAATGCAGCAAACAAACAAGGAGTCCTTCTTTTTCGTTCTTCTATTGGAAACGCATCCTTCAGGCCTAATCTTGCTTCTGACTATCCCAACTGAAGTGGAAGTCCTTAGGGCAAACTAAAGCACTCATCCCATGACCAAGGTGGCCAAGGGATGGGGTCAAAGCATCCAAGTAAAGGCATTCCCCATGAATATGGTGCCACACCATTACCCCAAAGACCTGGGGCAATCACGGTGACAGGATCAGGGTTCAACGGATGCCCAGCTGGTAGCAATGCCACACGGGATTGCAGATGCCTCGCTACAGGACATTCATTTCCCTTGCTTTGGTAACTTCCAACGTCCTTTAAAAATGCGATCATGAAATGTCATTTCTTTTCTATTTATCTTGGTGGTACAAAACTGCCTAACTATTGGCTATACGTGAGCTCTTTTATAATGTTTTTCCAATCACAAACACCATTGCATTGTTCCCCAGGGATTCCTGTGATGGATCTATCTATCTATCTATTTACGCGTTCATGAATCAAATCATCGGAGTGGAGAAAGTTTGTATAATCTATAGCTTTCATAAGATTCCACCAAACTTATACTTCACGGGGGATTTCCAGGAGTGTGACGTTATTTGCACCCCTCTCGGGCGCAAGCCAAATACCTGCTCTTTTCCCACGCAATTTACTGTCCTGTCAAAAATGCCCAACTCACCCCAAAAACCAAGCTTAAAATGTATGTCCAGCTCCCAGCCTGCAAAGGGAGTTTCCAAGAGAAAGGATGTTTTAATGGGCAGCTGAATCAGAAACTAATCATCTGAACTGCCCTCATGTAAACACACAATGGAAATTTTATTACTGAGATATTTGGGGGTTTCCTGATAGAGAATAAAAGACAAATAATCGAACTTACTGGAAAATATTTACATAGGGCCACACAGTGCAAACCTTAGGAAAGCTGAACAGTATTTACTCAGAGGAATAGACCTGATGCGGGCAGAGGAGTGGATACTGCTCGGATGTCTGGGGAATTGGAGGGAGTTTTTCTGAGTCAGACACACAGGCAATGGCCCCACACTGGAGCATCGTAACGCTTTAATTAATTAATGTCTGTAAACTGTTTGGTGGTCTTGGGATGAAAGGAGTTCTAGAAATACCAGGTATTATTGAAAATTAATTACTCCAGCCTTCCCCCCAAATCTTTCTAAACATACTTCATTTTTTAATCTATCCTGCTGCTTTAATAAAGTTCATTGCAGAATTATTTCCTGCTAAATATTACAGGGGGGAAAAAAAAAAGAAGAAGAGGGAACCATTTAAGTAGCAGATTGAGCTACAGCAGAAGAGACTGTGTAAGAGACACATTTTGGGAGGGACAAAGATCCCCACACAGGCAGAGGACACAGCAATGCAGATGTGCTACTCAAAGGGCTCAGCCTGCATTTCCCTGTTGTCCCCTTCAATGGCCAAGCCAAGACCTGGCATTCACACGTGCTGGAGGGCCTGCTGGAGGACCGCGCTGCCATGGGGAGACAAAGCCATGGGAGGCGTAGGACCGCTTTGGGTCATCCAAGGACAATACGAACTGTTCCAGCTGCCGCCATGTGTGCATGTCAGCAAATCAATCACTCTAAATGCTATTCATCATTCAATCAAAGAGAGAAAGAACATGTATATTATTTCTACAAGTCTGAAATAATTTTGTGTTCCTTACTGAAGAGTCACCTTCCACATCATTAAAAAGCAAAAGGGAGGTCCTGGAAGACACTCCATGTGCCAGTCCCACCAGGCACACTCCAGGTAGCTCCGAATGCATGGTCAAAACAATAAACTGCAACAGATAAAACAGACAATATTTGGCACTTTTCCAAGGTTGCAGCTTTATACACGTTTTTTAATTTATTGAACGCACAAATAAATAATTTTGTTGTTCCTTATTTATATGAGCTAGCCCTGTGGTCTGTCTTGGGTATTATAAAACTCTAGTAGTCTTGGAGCATCTTTCAGCTCTCCTTGGGCCAAGCCAACCCTTCTACTTCTGTGAGCAGACACAGCCCAAGTCTAACATGTGCCTCCTAGGAGGTTCAAGGGTAAAATGGAAGGAAATTGTCCAATGAAACTTCCATAGCTCCAAAATGACCATATTCTGCACCCTGCAGAGCTGTAGACATGGCAGTTAACTGTCTTCTCCTGGACTATTCCACCCCATTTCTCTTGTTGGAACCATTTAGGTTTGCTGAGGTAAGGAAGCAGCTGTGTTAGTAGGCCCTCCATGGTCATTCCAGCAGGACCACCCACCAACACCAACCTCTCCTCCCACCTCCTCCTCCCCTCTGCAAAAGTGAGCTGTCTCCCCAAAATACAACCTCAGTCATGGCTGAATGGAGGTGAGATCTTCCATTGCACTCTTGCAACATTTTTCCACAAATTCTGAAAGAGATGAAGTCCTTCCTTACCATCCCAAGTCAAATCCACAGGTCAGGTCTCACCTATTGCCAATTTTCAACTGAAAAATGTGCATTTCACCAAATCTTCCTCTGGATACTTCTGAAAGTGAACAGCAGATGGGGCTACAGAAATCATCACATTTAAAAAAAAAAAAGAAAAACAGCCTTTTACATTCTGAAAAGCAATTTATTCTGCACCATTTCAAAAAATAAATAGGATTCTCCTTTCTGTTTTAAGACATCAATGAATCTGTCGCATAATGGGCTTTTGTAAACCGATTATCCTTGATAATCTCATTAGCTGAAATTATTTTACTTTTCTAACATGGTAGATTTTTAAATACCTTTTATTTCATATCCCTCTGGGCACGTTGCAGTGAAATTTACTATTAAGCAAAATAATTATCTATCTCAAACCCTAATGCTAAAAAGTAAAAAAATAAAATAATTATAATCTAAGGGCAGATATTAAAATAAGAAAGTACAAGAAAGCCTACAACTGAGAAGAAAAAGGGAAATTTCCACAAGCAGGCAAATCTCTTCTCCCTGTTGACAAATAAATCACACTTGTTTTCCTATGAATATTAAGAAGTAAATACTGGTTGATGGAAATGACAGATCTTGCTGTCAAGGTGTGGCTTGCAACCTCCCATGGTGGAGCAGAGCATCAGCAGTGTGGTAACATCATGCTTTGGAAGGATGACGCTCCTTCAGCTCCCACCAACCAGGAGCTGCATCACCCGCTTCCAATACAGACCTGAGCAATTAAGAAATGTGAGTTGTTTTGAAATAAGCTTAAATCTGCGTTTTTACATGGGGAAGTTTGCAGCTGTAATGGGATTATGGTGTCGGCAGAGGGAGGGAAGTTTGCAGCTGTAGTGGTTTGGGGGGTAGGAAGCAGCTGTTAAAATAGAGGACTAATGGTGATTAATTCTTATTATGTGTTTGAAGATCGCACAATGAGTTCAGGACCCAAACCCTCCCGCAGGGAATAAACTGAAGGAGGAGGATTTAAAAGGAGGGGAAATAGAAGGGGAATTTTAATGTACATTTGGCCTAAACGGCCTGATCTTAAATCACTTTATTAATATTTAAGTATATTGTATATTTTAAATCAATGTTTTTAAGACAAAAAATATCTAGCTCAGGAAACCTGTAATTCATGCATATTTATGCAGATTGGGAGATCACCTGCACTCTCAAAAATGCACGCATTGGGACCAGGCAGGGAAACATCCCTGCAACTTGCAGCGCAGGGGATGGGCACTGGCACACATCGACAGTGCTGGCTGGCCTGCAGAGACCCCCGTGCCTTCCTGCTTCCCGTGCAGCAGCACCCTGGCAGCACTACTCCTATGCCACGATGGAAAAAAGTGGGGAGACCCTGTTCCACTCCTGCATCCGCCACCATGGTGAGGGATGCTGGTAGCAACAGCAACAAGGCGCAAGCAGCAGATAAAGCCCAACCTGGGCTCAACTCGATTTGCAGCCTCCAGGGAACCTGCAGCATTTCCCAGATTCAGGGCAATTCACATAAGACCCAGGTTATTTGCTGCAATATTGTGGCCAGGTCCTATAGCCGGTTTGCAGAGATAGGTGATGTGCTGGGTGTTCTGGGGCTTCCCCAGAGCACAGCAGGTAGAAGATATGAGATTTCTATTTATATACTACAGCCTGGCCAGGAAAGTGACAATTTAACAGCAAAGTTAAGGGGAGATCAAAGCAGCTTGGAAAGGCCAGCAGGGCAGGTGGCGCAGGCAGGGTCCCCGAAACACCTGGGACATGGTGACCTAGCACAGGCTGCAGCAGGGTCCGAGGGAGCACCGAGACCCTCTACCTTGAGAAGCTTCCCCCAACTCATCAGTTTTTCAGTTTGACAACTTAAAGTGGCTCTCATGGTCCTACTGTGGACAAAAAAGGGAAGAAAGAAATAATAAAGAAGGTGGATAGCAGCAACAGGGCAAATGCCAAGATCTGGGGTTTGTTTTTCAGCCAAGACTTTAATGAGGATTAATCAAATGCTGTACATGCAAAGAGATTTCAATTTTGAATTATTGGAGGGAAGAAATACATGGGAAAATGGACAAAAAGCTAAACTTTTTTTTTTTTTATGTGAACATTTTCTTTTTGAGCTTAAACTTTGAAATCATACTTATCTTTTCAAAGCTCAAAGAGATCACAAAAAGATTTATTTTGGGACCAGATAGAACTTCCTTTACCAAAACAAGTCTGCGTATGATTTTCCTGTTTCTACATTTTTAAGATGTTTTGTTTTGCAAATGTGAAAGAATTAACAACAATAACTCATGACGGTGCACCAAGTGTACCAAGAAATCCTGTCTTTCACATGGCTGTAGCTGATACCCATTCCCAGCAGAGCTGGTTAGTAAATTAAAACATTCCTTCTAGCAGCAACTGATAACTTCGAGCTGATGATGTAGGTCAAAGACATCTGCAGTAAATTATACCCCCCACCACAGGAGGAAGGGGCACACTTGGGACATGAAGATCGTGTGGATTCCATACTGGAAACCAAAAATATACATTTTTACTCATAGCTGCTGCATAACCAGATACCTCACTTTGGTTATTTTGCACCCAAGTATCAACGGGTCAGTGATAAAGGCTGGGATGGATTTATCTACTGACAGTCAGCCAGAGGGGGTGGGATAGGACATGGTTTAAGTGCTGGGTGCTCAACCACAGGGCCCTATGTAGAGCTCAGATGACCAGGAAAAAACGTGCTGGCCTGCAGATATCTGTGATTTGGTTTGCCGGCTTTGTGGGAGGCTTGGGTTTCAGCAGTGTGTCCATGTTATAATTAATAAGCAATTTCCGTTTGAATGGCGTGTTTTGTCTTCATTTGAGCACGTTCTTCGCAAAGACAAAGATCAAGACAAACCTACCCAGAACACAACAAAGATAAAAGGGAATCATAAAAAGAGACAGACAGAGGAAAAGAAAGAACAAGGAAAAAGAGAAGACAAATAACAGGGAGACACCAAAGAGGACACAGAACAAAGATCGGCAAAATGAAAAGACAAAGAAAGGAAAAGACAAAGAACAGAGATGATAGAGCACCAGAAAATATGCAAGAGAGGCACAAAAGGAAAAAGGGGGGGGGGGGGGGAACAGCAACTGGGAACAAAGGGCAGAGAACAGAGCAGGAGCAGAAACACACAGGAAGGGAGGAAAATGGGAGAGAATTCAGCCAAGATGAGGCATGAAAAACAGCCCAAAGAACAAGAAAAAATAAACACCATGAAGAGAGAAAACAGCTAATCATCTTCTGATTTGCATTAAAAAATAAGTCATGGGAACACAGGCTCAGCAACAGAAATGTTGTCAAGTTGAATGTCAAGATTTCTTGTGTCCTCTAAATTCAGTCAGACTGTCAGTACTTACCAAGCCTACGGGTTGGTGCTGCTGCTGTACCGGCTGTGGGAGAACAGGACTGGTGGGTTGAAGGATTAGTGCCCAGTCTTGAAGGAATGGCAGAAACCAGTGCTGAGAGAGGGCTGTCCTGGTTACAGAATGGATTTAGAGGGAGGTGCTTGCAAGCAAGGGATGCTCAAAAAGAAGCAAAAATCCCTTCATAATGGTAGGAGAACCATCTCCATGATGAACCAAGTGGGCGAAGGCACATCTCATCCTTTCTACAGCTTCTTTGCAAGAAAAGTATGTCAGAAACCCTGATGCACGAGTGTACCTACGGTTGTAATACATTTCTGTAACTCCATCAAAAAAATGTCCTTACCAAAAAAAATCATCTTTATAGTAGCAGTTAACAGATACCCAGCCATGGTAGAAATGGCAAGAGTTGTAGGTTTTGAGCTGACCAAGGTAGTCTAGATGAGATTTAGAAGTAACACCTAGAGAAACCATAGAGGTTTTAATCCTACTGCAAAAACTGAGCAAATAAATTGTTCACAAATCTTGACAATAAGCAAAAAAATAATTGAGGAGGTACGGCACTTCATGGTGAAAATAAACACTCAGGAGTTTTGTGCACATTGCAAGAAGGCGTAAGGGGCTGGAGGATTCTGAGTTTTTCCTGTTGGCAGGTACAGCAGGACGACACCAGAACAATGGAGCCAAGCTGGGACAGGGAAGTATTACAATAAGGGGTTGGATTTTTTTATTTTCAGCTTGAAGTTTCTTGCAACATCCCTCATCTGGCCCTTCAGCTTTACAGCACCTTCTCACCTCCTTGATAGCCCACCACTTTTCATGGCAGAGGTCAGGGCCTGGGTTGGAACTGCTGTTTTCCAGATCTGAGACAAAGAACTCCATAAAACAACATTTGAAGAAACTCAAAAGGTTCAAGGTCCAGCTGAGCATCATAAGACTAGATCTCCTGAGTACCTCTGGGTTTGGTCCTACAGAGGTTTTAAAGCAGTAGGTAAATTAACGTATCTGTTACAATAAAATATTGATCCTTTTCAGGTTTCCTATAGACCAAGGGAAGTTCTGGCAATTGCATTTGCCATCCAAATGCAGGATCGTTCAACAGAAAGTTTTCCAAAACCTAACTTTTGAAGTATTTCTGTTATTTTTCTTATTGAGATACTACCCTTATCCCTTATACAGGATCAGCTATCATGAAGGACTCAACTAGCACTGATTTTATACATTTGCCCTCAATAAACCATGTTTCTTCTATTTTAATCCTTGAACATTTGTATCGTATCTAATGTCACTAATACATAGAGCCATACTACTTGATATTCTTCATTCAGCGTTCAGTTGGCTGGCAGTACAGGAAAAATGGTGTGCAGTGGGTTAAACATGCTTCCCATGCTGCTCGTTGGTTATATTTTATTTACCAGTATTTCTATAATGTGCTTTTTAAATATTTTTTTTTTCTTTCCTTTTGAGATTTCCTCATTTCTTTCAGAACACTTTCACTTTATTTCTGGGCTGCTTCTCCCCAAGGGGCAAAGTGGAGGTTCAGAAACTTCATATGAACTTCCTGAAAAAGAAACAGATCACCTATTAAAAAACCCAAGTGGAATGTGCTGTGAATATAGTTTAATATGTCCCAAAGAAAGAGCTGGCTTTAATCACAACATAAGATTTAAAATTCATTGTTGTACTCAGTTTATTGATTTAATAATGTATTTACTATTTATGATTTTTATGGCAGATGGAATTCTATTTCCATTATTTAATTCAGGTTAATCAGAGGATAAAGTTCTTTTTTTATACTTTAACCTAAAGACTCTTCTGGTGCTCAAGAAGCAGACTGTTTTCCAGAACTGCAAATCAAATCCCTTTCTGTCATGCAATTATGGCTATTTCCTTAGAAAATTATAATCTGTTTAAAATCTAAGGCTAATATTTGAACTAAAATAATTGCACACGTGTGAGTAACATCTAAGGTAGAAAGGTTTCCAGAGGTGTTCTGACCTTTCAGCTGGTTTCACTGCTTTTGAAATGCTTCTAACTGGCTTTTGGGACATGCCACTACACCTTTCCCCAACGTACCTGAACATTCAATGTTAACACCACTGCTGGCCACTGGATGGGCTACTCCAGATTTTAGTTTCTCATCACTCAAGACTAAGATCTTGGGAAGAGCAAGCATCTGCCAAAGATGTTGTAGACAACATCTACAGAGCGTGTAGACACCCCTGCAGAACCACACCTTCTTGCCAGTTCTGAGGAATGTTTTGATTTACCCTCAGAACTGTTTTGACATGATTGAACTTACATATCTTGAACTTCACAAATATTTATTATTCCTGTATCCCAATATCAAACTTACACTGCCGAGTTGTTAGTTTCCTTGGAGAACAGCAAATACTATTAAAAACAGACTATGAAAATTCAGAATATGCAAGGCAAAGGAAAGAGAAATCAAGAGCAATGACATTTTCATGCCACCTGACTTTACCCTACCCTAGAATGATTTCCAGTCTTGCTGATATTTGATTATTGGTCTTGCAAGCTCTGGTTTGAGGTTCATCTTGTAGCTTTTTTTTAAAAGGGCACTCCATCCTCCAAGTCCCCACTGCCAAAGTACAAGCTTTGGGGCCCAAATGCACAGCCATACCCAAGCCCCCAGGCTGTCAGCCTGCAGCCCTGTAGGCTGGAGAGAAGCTGTTGGATGTACAAAGCTCCTTTTCTAACCTCCATGAGCTCTCTGCCTCCTAGCCTTGATTAACACACGGAGTATAACAAAGCAGCTTTCACACCCTGTTCTGATTAGAGGAGCTCCTCACTTGCTTAAGCCTGTGTGAAAGTAAAAGAAAAAAAGATGCATTTTCCATTCAGTCTCCCAGATGCAGAAGTGGCCCTATGAGTGTAGTTATAATGTGCACTGAACTGGTAGCATCTTTCTCGTGACTATATTCTCATCTGCTCACGCAGCTCAGTCCTAGAGCTTGCTTGCAGCATGGCCAGCTGTGAGATGGGAAACCCACACATTCAGAGCTAGACTTTAGAAAAATATCAAAATACCTACAAAAAACCCCAACCCCAACAGGCTTGAACGCTGAAAAGAAGCTGGAGTCAATGAAAAAAAATCAGCGTGCCACAGCCTGGGAATATTTCTACAGACAGACACAAGAACAGAGAAAGCTCTTGGACTCTCCAGGAAGACAGAGAAAGTAAATTCTGTTCTTAGGATATTCTGTTAATTTTCACTCCCTGTTTTCTAGGATTTCCAGAGGCAGGATTAAGGATGCTCCACCAAAACCTTTTTCAGACTCCATTCCCTTTAGGGTACGTGAGGATGCCAGTTCTACCCTTTCCACAGTCCTGCAACCATATCTTCTCCATCTCCTCTCAGACAGAAGATGACATTGCTTCTACAGCACTGCCTATCTGTGGCAACATACAATAAGCAAAGAAACCAGGGAAGAATCTCACACTTCTGATAGTCAAGTGAAAAAATACATATGTCTATAAATGTGTGCTTTGGTTTTCTTTTGCTTTATTTTTCCCTGAAAGAAAAAATTAACACCATGGGAAAATCTGCCCTTCTGCCTACGCTAACTTGGGAGGAGCAAGGTGAATGGACAGAAATACAGAGGTATAATTTAAATGCTATTACATCTGAGTTCAGACCCCTTTCAGAAATGTGACCCTCCACCACATTAAGCTCATACACAGTCCCAAACCACAGCTGTAAAAGCATCGCTCATTGTAAAGGTCCAGTTGTGCTGTGGGACAAACATACGGCACTTACCAGCCCACCGTCTCTTTTCTGCTATACACTATCTGAATTTTATAGTTTGAAAATGAGGGGCATCTTACCCAATTAGATACTCCATAGCCTAATCAGCTTCTTTCTCTACCAGGAAAATATTATGCGTTTCGACCCAGCTGTTCCCTTGTGTTGTTGTGTTGTCAGTCATATTCTGCTGGAGAGAAAAGCAATGGTGAGCTGAGGACATTCCTGCACATCTGTTAGCTAAAAAACAGGAATAGTAAAGGATGTTAGAGCAATTTCCAGAAACAATAAGAATTAGTTGCTCATCTGATACTAACAATGTGCACCTTTCCCTCTTCTTTAGCATGTCTGTCAAATAATGTAATTATTAAGGACCAACAATGTGGCTTTTTATGTGAACCAGTGCTGACTACACTGGAGTATTGCATTTTTAATTATTATGATGTTAAATGGCTTTAATTGCTGACACTCTCCTGATTCACAGAGCATTTTTATAACATTTATTAAAAAAAGGCCAAAGTTTATTTTACAGTCTGCAATAAAGCAGAACACAAAAACCAGCAATTGGCTCGATGATCCCAACACATTAGTTTTATACACAGACTGCATATTATTCTTGCTCTATAAGTGATGTGAAAAGCAAAATTGAAGTCCTGTACAAAATTTGATCATCTTACTTAATAACAACAGATGCTCAGAGTGGTGGCATTTTGAAAAGAGCTCTGTATGCTACTGGTTATTAAATGGCAGGACATTTGGCATCCTCTAGCATTATACCATTTGAAAACCATAGAGTCACATAAATAGCCGATGAGAGCTAGAAAAAAAATTTAGCTCCTGTCTGCATAACAAAACTCACTTCATTTGAAACATTTGAAATGGCTAGGCTGCCTTTCAAAAGAAAAGTCCGGAAAACTTATTGGAGAGGGATCTTCCCTTTTATCTGAAAAACATAGGAAAGCAAATATGTTCGGGGGAAGAGAAGAAATGGTTCAACAGCATGACTGATCAGCCTTAACTGAGAATGCTAATGGCTTCTGCTGCTTTCTGTCAAAAGCTCAACACTGTTTGGAAAAGGCTCTGACACAAAATTTCCTTCTTGATTTTAAAATGAAAATATTGGCAATATGTACCCAAATTACCATAAATGCAGGATGTATCAACAACACATGGGTATCATTTTAATGGTGCAATTCCTATTCAATAAAGAGGAACCAATAAAGACAGTGGCTTACTTTCTTCCCAGTATAAATTATACTCACAGAACATCTACTGCCTACACAGTTATACCATTGCTATTTGGTTAGATTCATATATACTATAAAAAGTTCTAATCAAGTTGATGGGCACATACCATGTAGCTTTCTCATTTTTATTTAAGCTTAACCAGCCACTATGTTGTGCATTTATCAAGGCAGAAACCACAAGGATCTACTTGTCCAACACATTTTACCTAAAACAACTCATTCCACACACTGTTTCAAAGAAGAAAAACAGAGCTGCAAGTAAATACCTACAAAAAAAAACAAAAACAAAAACAAAACAACCACAAAAAAACACCCCAAAAAAACCCCAAAACACAAAAAAACCACCCCAAACCTTAAAAAAACAAACAAACAAAAAAAAAAAGCCAACAACAAAACAAAACCAAAATATACAAGGAGTTTGCCTGAGAACTGAAGAAAGGATTCACTGGGCTATAAGGCGGTGTGTGGGGTGCGGGGGTGTGGGGCTGTGGTGTGTGCACGTCTTTTATGTCTACTTCATAAAATCTTGAAGACTGGGTTATAATGGAAGTGCTTATACATCCTTAACCATGGCGTTGCAAATGGTACTACTATCATTAAGAGTGCATTGTTGTTTGTTTTATGCTAATCTTCCTTCAGTGTGACAGACTGTCACCTGCATGGGGGGTAACTTTCAGCACTATATTAGCCCATATGCCACAAGCTAAATTGTATCTAAGCTATGGGCTAATTATGGATGAGTTAATAAAACCAAGCAATGTCAGTCTGGCCACTTCTTCTGGTCCTCTGCCGACCCCCCAAGTGAGTTATTGCCTGCTCTGTTCTCTTAAACTATTTTCATTTTTGTTCTCGACAATTGCTGCCAAGCTTTATGTTTAAGACACTTTAATCCTTTTCCTTTCTCTATCGTGTGCAAGATCTGATCAAAACAATCTCTCTATACTTTTTCTGTGAGATAACTTTCCCCTGTTAATCAAGGGGTGGTGCAACCTACTGAATACTAAATGCATTGTGTTAAGTTTCCTGGAAATCTGTTTGCACAGCTGTGATATAAAGAAGAGATTTTCATATTTTCAGGGAGAAAAAAAAAAAAAAAAAAAAAAAAGGATCATCTTCCTTAAGTATGAGATCAAAGAGATGAACATTTATTCCATTAAATGCATATCCAGGTAACAGAAAACCATAGGACTGGACAAAGATAGTAAAGAGTCTTTTCACATGTTTTAAGGTCAAGCACATGCTTAAGTGCTTTTTTGGACAAAGGCCCAGCTTCTTTCCCTTCTTCAGAAAGAGGGAAGGGAGGAAGAGGGTACCTCCCAAGTGTTAATGTTCCCACATCACTCCGTCTGCTCTGCTTTGTCCCCACTTGTGCCTTTCAGTTGTCAGCCCCTGGCAGCTGTGAGTGTGCTCACTCTTCAGCATGCTTTGCTTTTCCAATTGCACAGTGCTACGCAGTGTTCACCAGTAAAGCACAATGTTGCAGTATGCAAGGTTAAACTTCGGACCGACTCAAAATATAAGAGAAATTGTAGAAAAATTTTGTCAGTGGTTGAGAAAGGAAAACAAAAGGGGCAATATAAAGTGAACTGGACTTCAGTAATAGGAAAAGAATAAGGGAGAAAAAAAGTGATAATGCACATCGCTTCTTTGCCTCCACTTGCACAATGGTCCTTCCCTGATCTCCAGCCTGAAAGAGCATCTCAGGAGCAGGCAGAGACCAAGCCCACTTGAGAAAGGGAGAACTACTCAGAGACTACTATAGTTTTAATTAAATAATACTCAAACAAGGAATTTCAACAAAAACATAATGTTAGGGAATATATTCCTTAAACCTGGCAATAAAGTGCTTTCCTGTATGTAACAACAGACAAACACCTAGCAGTGGAAGTCATGGTTCAGGATATAAGACATCTCCAAGTACTGCTCAGCTCATTGCATTGGCCACCTTCAACCAGAGAGCCCAAAGCTTAGGACAGACTTAATGTGTCTGTCTGATCAACCTGTTCCAAAGCACCCTCCTCTAGTCTACAGGGCTTTCAGGATTTTATTTTCTGCATTCAGTCCATCTGAGTTAGCAATGGAGTATGACAATGAAAAGGATCAATCATAAAGCTTCCAGAGAAAAAAGGACAGAAAAAGAGAAGTGTGAATTCAGATGTGGTAGGAGATACTCAGCATTTTTAAATTTTGACCCCAGAGCTCTCCCCAGAGTGTTCTTAACATCTCCCTATGAGCCAAGGTCTGAATTCTGTCCACACAGTGAAGATATTTAATAAAAACTTGCATTAAAAGAAAAAAAAAAAAAAAAAAAAAAAAGCAGGCTCAACCTCTGGTAATCAGCAACATCCTTCCAGTCCAAGCATTCTCCTTTTTAGATAATGCTGTGCAGCTAGAAAAGGAAACACCACAAGGTTGCTGTGCTTCGGAGCTATTACTTGCACAGTACAACTTCATACCACTTTCAATACAAATATGCAAGAAATAAGTAGATTTCTTGCTCTTTATTTCCTGTAAGGAACAATGCCATGTTTCACACAATGCCTTTTTAAATAAAAAGTCGTTGGGCAAACTGCCTTTAAACCCATCAGATGTAATGAAATGTTTTATCTGGAACTGGAATTGTTTTTCCAATTCCAAGTTTTACTCTCTCCTTGGCTTTTTTGTCTTTCCCTTCTTATTTTCTTCCCTCAGTTTATAGACAGTCTGCTAATCTACTCAGACCCACAGTACTGAAAACTGTCTTCTCACTCAGTGAGTCACCCCTGGAAACATATTATTGCCTTAAAAGTCAAGTTCAGACCTAATCACCACTTAGTACAAGGAGACAAAGGCAGTATCATTGTTATTCAAGTTACTTAATCCTTTACTCAAGAAAAATTCTTCCCTGGACTATTCCCTCACATGAGTGAACCCATTGGTTTGAAACTGAGATTAAGTTTTCCCCCTAAAAGATTAACTTAATTAAATTAAATTCAAATTAAATTCAAACAAATTCAACAATTCTGGGAAATCTTATGGTTCACGTTACATGGATCACCTTTAGTGATTACAACAGCCCTTTCTGGCTTGATGGATCTTGATGAGTCTATGATTCTGTGAAATTACTTAATAGATTAATTAAGTCAGAATAGTAAAGCCTAATTCAACCTTCAAAACTGAACTGGTATCTCTTACCTTGTTTTCTCTACAACATCAAGGATATTTTTTGTTTTCCTTTTTACTGTTGTAAAAACACTGATGCAGGAATTACTGTATTGTGCTTCTCTTTCATATACCAGGATCTGTAACGAAAGCTTCCAGAGAGGGTTGTTCAGGTCTTTAATATTGTAACATGTGTTCTGTCTCTTCTTGAGCAATTGAGGTCACTTGTTAGCAGAATATCCCCCAAGTAGTTCTTCCCAGCAATTCAGGGACTTAAGCAAGCTAGGAGAGGCAATCCACAGCATCTTCAGGAACTGGAAACCTCTATTTCTGGTATGCAAAACAAAACTTTACTCTGTAGGAGGTGGCACAGGAGCAAATATTATACAGCAGACATTAGTGGGTTTGTGGCTGAATCAATTACATTCCGACACAAGCTTTTATTGTAGCAAACTCTTTTAGAATGACCAGTCAGGCTCTGTGACCTATCAGGGGTTTTAAATGCAAAAATAATGAAGTACAACTTCCCTTTCAGTCTTTGTGCTTATGAATTACACCTCAGGTTGCTTTCTCCTTGGTAGTCATTCCTCTTCTGTATCACCTTATGTTTGAAGAGATCTAAAGATTAGACCACTTAATGGCACACTGTGTTCACTATACAAATTATTGATTGCCTGTTTTTAGACCGTTTCTCTCACAGTCTCCTGTAGTGAATTGAGAATGGAATACAGCTGATAATATGTGCCCTTTCCTCAAGTTCAACCACCAAAACACTTGGGTTACAATCTCACAGGACGTTTCTATCATTATCTTGCTTCCCCTAACCAGTAACGCTTCAGGTTTTAAGAAGCAGAACAGCACTCACTGTCAGCCTGAGACACTAATTTATTTTTTTTTTCTGTTATACCTGCATATATGAATACTATAATAGAATCTGGATTATGCATTTTCTACAGTTGTTTCCATATTTCTTATATCATAAAATAAAGTCTGAGCCTAGCCTGCAAATTTAGGACATGTCCATGAACTTTCCCAACCTTGCCATTCTTCAGACTTCTATTTCCAGAAAACCCATCGATACACTGTAAGTAAGCTTACATAGTAAACCCCCTCTTTTTGTGTGTCTTGAAAGAACAGAGGAAAAAGTCCATTACATTTTGGTCTGAGAAAATGAAAAATTAATTCTTATCTGCATGAAGGACCTCCTACAGAGCCTTTGGAGTAGAAAAGCTGTTACAGTGGAAGCAAACTGTGTTTGGGAAGAACCTCTGTTATCCTAAAAACAAGCTAATGAGGTTACTGTTTCCAAATGTAAAAGGCAGAATCTTTCTGGCAGTTGACCACAGGACTCCAGGCACCCCAAACAACGAACAGCCCTCTCCTGTGCTTCTCCTCACTCTGAAGAAGCCCCACGGGACCCCGTGCATCTGCCCAGCCTTCCCCTTCATCCTCTTTGGGGCTGGTTTTAGTGACAGCACGACACTCAGTGCAGCGCAGCATCTCATACAACGGAAAGAAACCTCCTTTGCGTACAGCCCCTGTATATCTCCTCCTTTCACGCCTCCTCTTTCTTCCTGGGAGCTTGCTCTGAAGCAGGTCAGACCTGATGTCTAATCAGGCGAAAGCTTCTTCCCTTTAGCCCCAGAGCTACAGGAGAGGGGAGGGCAGATCTCCATTTGTATGACCTTACCAATTGCACTGATGAGTTTAGCTCACTGTGCTTGCCTCTTTGGTAACTGGGTCATAAGGCCACCCATCCCATCTTCCCATAGCTGCTTCCCACTATCAGTGTTAACTGGAAAATGCCCATAGAATATTTGATTTACTGGTCCCAAGGCTGGAGCACTGAGCTAAAAGACCTTTTCCAGCCAGCTGTTTTAATCCACCACTTCATCTGTGTCTTGCACAAGCTCAAACAAAACAGATGCACAACTATGATCATCGTTGCATTTGGTATTGCTGCCTTTATGTATTTAGAGCATCTAAGTTTAAGAGCTCAATGCTTTGTCTTTAGGAAGGTACAATACCTTCCCTGATAGAGGCTGCAAGCCCTTGGGCCACCAGACAGGCACTGGCAGCAGGAGCAGCAGGGGAGAGAGGTTGGGCTGTGCCTGGTTCTTTGTACACCTTTACAAAGGTTTGGAGCTGAACAAAAGCACTTACTGCCTCTGCGGACATGTGCTACAGGTGCCACATCTCCAAGTCCTACAGAGGGAAAAAGGGCTGGTTGACTGTGCTTTACTTTGTGTCAAATTATCATCTGGGCAGGGGTGAGCATGATGCAGGAGGTGCTGCACTTGTTAACCCCCCCCTCACTGCTATAAAGATGCCTTTGGTAAAGAAAGTGATACAGAGAGCAGGCTAACCACAGATAAAGAGGAGCCAGGAGATGGCACAGGCTTAAGCTGGATTGTGTACAATATACAGTTTCCCAGCACTATGAAGAATCTATATATTTACATAAGAGAAAGGTCCTCTTTTATAGTGCAAAATTCAATCATTTGATATGCAGCAGCTGGATACTGTAAAAATCATTCTTTGTGTATCTCATATTAACTCACGGTAAGCTGATACACCTGAGCTTTGTACAACACTCGGGGTTGAGTATATATAGATTGCTCAACTTGGAAAGGTCACTCATGCTGTACACAGGAACCTGACCACAGTAATCTGTAAAGAGCAGATATTGTTCTCCTTGTTTGTAAAGACTTTAGGAATGTAAACAGCAGCACCCGGGCTCTTTCTTTGGGATGTATCCAATTCATGGGCGTTGTGTGTGAAGTTTACAAATGTAAGACTTTGCAGTTGGTTTTGGCAAGTCTAGTCATAATCTTCAGCAAAATCAAAACACAGCAAAGATCACACTCCAAATTTCTAAGACTTAATTTAATTAAAATCTTTCATTGGGAAGGGATAGTTTCAAGCTCTCCCCCCTTCTTCCTTTGCATACAGACATAAACATTTACCAGAACCAAACTCAGCATTGATTTTCCTTTATCCCTTGCGCTAGCCTGAAGTCCCGAGAGATGAGCCGATGAGGTTAAGGTTAAGAAAGTTATGCACAACAGCTCTTAACCCAATGGCTAGGAAGATAAACAATGTGCTAGTATCATTTAGGTGAATTTGTCTATCAAATTACCTATATCCCTGTTGGATTTGGTACGGAGTGTTCCCACTTTTAAGTGAATACTTCGCTAGTGCATCTTCAAAAGGTTTCTTTGCAAGATTTAAGTCAAACATCCATTACAAGAAAGGTTGAAGTTATAGCCATCTGTTTGGACAAGGTCACCTGGCACCAGGTTAGAAACAGAGCAAAACAAAAGCACAGAAAATTGTGCTTTGATGCTGTATTACATCTACTCCATATTCCTTCCAATGTAAAAATTCAGATGCCAACGCTGACTCTCTGTTTCACAAGCTCATGAAAGTCAGAGACTTAACAGAGAGTTTTTCCACAGGTCAGCTCTTCAGCTTAGCATCAGGGACACCAGTGAAACCACAACAATTTATTTTATGGGGGAAGTAGTGTAGCTGGGTGGTCTCATGTTAATCACTGACAAGTTTCTGTAGCATTGATGGTTGTTCCCAGCACAGATTTAAATGAGCCCCAGTCTAACGGTGACTTTTTGGTGGCGTTCAAATTAAACAAATACGTCTTTTAAGAACAACTCCTGTTGTTTTTGTCTTTTTTGTATATTTATTGTAGCTCTGTACAACGAATTGTGCTGATTTAAGTGACATTATTTCCATCTTGAAACCACTTAGGATGAAAAGACAGTAAATAAGCTGTTTCTTCAATATAAACCTAAGAGGTATTTGAATATAAAATACTAAGTAAGCTCACTGCCTTTCTCAGACATTTGTTTTCCTTTCTCAGACATTTGTTTTCCATTTGCCTTTAAAAAAAAAAAAAAAGAAAAAAAGAAAAAAAAAAGAAAAAAAAAAAGAAAAAAGTATTCTTTGTAATGTCTCTATTTTATTTAATTTTTTTGCGCCAAATCCAGATCACTTACCCCCTTAGGTAAAGACTTTTTTTTTTTTTTTTTTTTTTTTAATTAAACACAAAAGTGCATGAAGAGTTTTATTTTTCATTTGGCAGTTTGGTCCAGTTTTCATAAGCTGAGAACATTCACTCAAGGTTTTACTTGTGTAAAACCAAATTAAAGGATAAATCCAGTATGCATTCCATGTAACCACTTTGCTCCATGAAAGACTCTAGAAAACTGTGGAAGCCAAAGGTAGCTTTTACTAATTTTTTCCTTGGGAAATCACATATCCCAAGACAAAATAATACTGAGGGAGGATAAATTTAATATCATTAATCTTGCAGGGTTGTTAGTCATCTTGAAAGGGCTTTTGTATCTTTTTCTTTTTATTTCCTTTCCTAGTATGGGTTGTTTTATTATTTTTTTTTTCTCTACAGATATTTGCCTGGCCAGAAAACCAGTAATAAAAATGAATTTCATATACTGAATTTTAACCTCATCAGAAGTTAGCAGAGAGACTACTTGCCATTTCAGTCCTACTTTGCTCTCCAAAGTAGGACTTTGATCCAACATAAAATATTTGCAACAGAAAGTGGCTGTAGGCTTAACTACTGCTGCTGTAGGAGCCAAACTCTGCTTTCTGAGGCACAAGATGAGTTTTTCCTTTTTTAGCCCATTCTCTATTCTGCCCACTGTGTGCAGCCACCAATTCCACGAGTAGGTGCTAGCCTTGTGTTCATGCTGCAGAACTATCCCTTATCAGATGAAACAGCTACTCAGAATTCTCTCAAAGCAAGGAACTCGGGGTAGCGATCCAACAAGAACGGAGTATTTCCTGACGAGCACTATTGCCAGCCAAGGAGCGTCAGCATTGCATCGACTCAGTTACATGAACATATTTTTATGTGAGTGGAAGGTCATGTTTCATGTATCTTATTTTATCTTCAAGCAATAAATTGAAGAATAGTTACTTTAGACTGTTCTGCTCGCACAGATTTATAGATGTGACAGCTAAACCTCAAAATTAACAGAGAAAATTTTACTTTCATAGTCATTGCTTGTAGAACTCTTAAATCTATTTGTACCATAATCAGTAGAAAAGGAGTAGAGAAAATAGTTTGTCAATAGAAAAGGAAAAGATTTAAAGTGTATTTCTGGTAATCAGACACAGAAATATTCTGCATGTTGATAATTCGGAATTTGCAAGACAGCTTTTTTAGGGAAAAATCACTGAGTACAGAAGTTGTATAAGCACTTAAACATCCTGGACAATGAAATGGGCTGATTTATCCATCTGATTTATCCCAGGCAAGGACAAAACATGTTTCTCAGTCATCTGCAAGGCCCAGCCACATACACTTCCCTTGTCTTTATCCTAGAACCTCGAATAGGTGGTGGCTGCAGGGAGCACAGGGACAGAGCTGGAAGTACATGCACCTCGTCCTGCCTTCCACAATGTCAAAGTAAAGCCATAAATAACTCTTCTGCTTTGGTTGTGGCCCTCATACTGGGGTATAAAACTACTGCTAGCCAAGTCTTTCCAGTTCTTGATTGTTTTAATATTTCTAGTGTTGGGGGAACTAGCAGCATCCAGATGCTTTTCCTACCATTACTGACACCCCTCCCGTTCTCCAGCCTCAGCAAAAAACAGTGGGAAGTCCCAATCTCCTGCCCAATATATGCACACACTTCTGCTAATGTGACGCAAAAAGAAACTCAAAGAGGAAGAGAAGGTTTAAGTTCTGGTTAGGGAGAAGTAAAATTAATCAAGACCTGCTTGCTTTCTATAGCCAACAGCGCACACGTGGTTAAAACAAAATGGCAATGGCAATAAAGAATGTCATGCAACAAAACTGCATCCTTAGTCTGACCCAGCTCCTGTGAGAAGTTACTTTTAGAAGATCTTAATAATTCCTGATACTTCTCTTTACAAATGTGTCTACTCTGCAGACGCTCAAGGAGAAAGAATAATTAATTTATGCCTGTAAAACACTTAGCACATTAAGCCATATTCAAAGCAAACAGTGTCAATAACTCACAATAAACCTGCAGAAACATCGCTTGATAGAATAGAGCCAGTGCCTATTTGTACTACAGAAAAACTTCTTCTGGACCCTAAGAAATCTTTTTCTGTCTGCTTAAATGATGCTCTGCACCAGGTAGTTCTAGACAAAATGTCCTCAAAGCTGCCAGTACAGCCTCTGGAAGAGCAAATCCCAGGATAAAGGGTTATTTAGGAGGTTTAGAGCCTATAGGTCACCTCAGGCACCTTGAGTAGAGCATGTAGTAGGGAGATAGGACTGCAAAAGCACCTTCGTGGTCCGAAGTGGCTCAGTTGGAGAGATGTAAGATGTAAATTGGGAGAATTTGGGCTACATTCCCTTGCAATGAGGATCTGCCAAAGACCAAAGTACCCTGAGATCAGGACGAGATATGCAAAAGGCAGTTTTGACCCAGGCTTTCTCTTTTTCCAGATGTCTACCACATGAGTTTTAAATTAGTAAGGGCTGTAGGACTTGGCCCTTCTAAAACTAAGCAATTAGATGATAGCCATCGTTGCCTAGCTGCATTTGTAAGAAATAATTTCCCTCAAAGAATCATTAAACAGAAGGGCATCAAAATTAGTTATAGAAACAACCATATTTGGCTTGATCTTTGGCTGTTGTAAATCAGCATAATCTGAATGACTTGAAAGAAAATTATGCTAATTCATAGTACTGAGAATCTGTTCTATTGCACTTAAACTCTGCCCAACATCTTGACATACTCTGTTAGTTTAGTGTTTATTCTCTTACATTAAAAAGACTAAAATACACACCTTTCATCTGCTCTCAGGAAATTGAATGTGATTTCTCGTTGGCTGAAACTATCAGCTGTGGCCGGCCACAGAAAGGTTGTCCAGCTGCTTAGGAGCCCATTTAAATATGAATTGAAACAAGAGTGTTTCATGGAAATTTGGACGCTCCTAGCTCTCACTGGCTTTGTCTGCCTGTAGATTGTTTGTCCCTCCTTTCAGTTCAATAGCTTCTTTCAAATTATAACAAACAAGTATGCTGGGGAATACCACGAAACAGCTCCAAAGATGTAGTGCTCTTTTATATTCCTGGGCATGTCACTTGCTAACAGCCCCAACGCCTGCTCCTGCAAACTGGAACAAGGACAAGAACCAACAGAAATTCCCTGCTCCTGAGGAAACAAGGAAACAAACCAACCCACTCCTCGAAACAAAGAGCAAAAAATATTTCCTCAATCAGGCAGCTGAAAAAGTGTCCAGGACCTGGCAACCCTTATTCATGTGTGGGCCTTGCTTTTCTCACCAGTCTGGCTCATTTCAAATGGTTTCCATCAAGAATAATGGCCAAGAATTTATTCTTCTCTGCCATGAAAAAATAGGGTACAAAGTAAATGAGATAAACTGTGCTGTAGGAGTATAAATTAATGATGATTTCATAGCAGACCTTCTTGACTTGCATAAGATTAATTGTGACATTAGAATAAATGTCTAAATCGGGCACTAGAACTCTTTCTAAAGCTTGGGTTTGCATGGGTACATATATTCCTTATAAATTTTACGAACAGAAGATTCAAGTCTCAACTCAGATGTATTAATTATTGTCAGATCTGATAGATTCCAGTCTCTGGAAATCAGTAGCAGTGCAGTGGAATTATTACTATTACTATTCACATTATTCTTTTTCTAGCTATCCACTATGACTATCGTTGATTTATTTGGGGGGCAAATAACAATGCAGATAAAATACGCATTTTTATATGTTTTACGAACTTAGCTGGTACCATAAAAGAGCAAATTCTCATACTTCTTACCCCAAATTTCTCTGTTTGCTTTTAACTGGCAGGGCAGGTTATCCCAGACACAGACCTGACCTGTGTGATCCAGAATTTCTCTCTTTCCTAATACACCTACATGGAAAGCAGTTTTCTCTAATGAAATCAGAAAATGGCAATGGCATACTGTGTGTCCAGAGCAAGTTTCAAGCCTTTTTCCTTTCCCTGATGGTCACAGACTCACAGTATGGGGAGGCTTATTTCTTAAATGTCATTGCTTTTGTCACTCTAAGTTCTATTAAGATTGGTTATTGACTTTATGTATAATTAATGGCTTCCAAAGTCCTACATTTTTACACATGATAAATCTTGGTGCTGAGAAACCAACAAATTCTTGTTGTTTATTGCCCTTCCCTCTTCCCCACCCAGGAGTAACAGAAGTCACTTGAACTAAAGCCTTATGGCTTCTTCCATAAGCGTGTCTGGATGTTTCTCACTTAGGTTGACGTGACAATTATTAGAACTGGCACATATAAACACAAAAAGCAAGAGGCATTAACAGGTCTATTCACTAAGGGTTCTGCACCCTTTCCACAAAAAAAAAAAAAAAAAAAAAACAAACTTAAATAAAAGTAACATGCCTAAATTGTGTAAATGTCAAGGTTTTCTCATTCATTAATTCCCCTCTCTTTGATGCGTAATGCTCCCAACTCTGTCTCTGCTCAATGGAGAAGTGCTGGACTGAGAAAAAGCAAGTCATCCTGGCACATTCACCAGCTCACAAAGGATACACACTTGGACTATGATCCAAAAATGCACTTATGTGCATTGCACCTATGAAGAAGCATTTGTTCGGAGGTCATTTCCCTCTGCCCCCGAGGGGACTGACAGCCGTAGTCTTCACCACATGGGCCTGGGAACAGCTCCACAACATCCTCCTGGTGCCACAGAGCTGTGACCCACTGTATCTGAGTGAAAGACATAGGAAAGAGTCGAAAGAAAAGTTCGGTTTTCCCACCTTTGGACCATGTCAGAGAGCTTCTGCCCCTGAGAAAGAAGGTCATCTCAGATAATCACAGCATGTACCCACAGAGGAGACAGTGTCTCCTCAACATCAGTAAGCTCTACCCTTGCAGAAGTAACATCATCCCATAAGAGGCAACCATGTTGTGTATTGTGCAATGCACCTTTAAGCACAAATGTTGTCCTCTGGCACTGTTTTGGGCCATGGTCCAGCTCCTTTTCAACAAAGCCAGGAAGCAGAGAGGAGCTCCTGGGACTCCAGCCTGGACCAGAAACCCCTGCCATTAGCTTTGACCTGGCAGACTGGCAGCTTGCGGAGATCGGTGGAGATGGGGTCTTCTTCTATTTACAGGGGGTTGCTTAGCTCTTTCTGCCACACAATGTAAAGGAGTATTTTATTTCTGAACGGTCTCTTTCTCCAGTGGAATACAGTTTCTATAGAAAAATAATCTATGTATTAGAAAAATACCTGATGCTTTCAATCCCCCAAACAATTCCATATAGTCTTTACAGAAACAAAATCCCCTCTATGCTTAATTCCCCTTGTACATCTTGTGCTTCAGTTCGCCCAGAATGACAGTAATTAATTCATCAGGCTTGTACAACCAGCAACTGCTTCAGCACGAGAGTGAAGAAAGAGAGGAAAAGGCCCAACCTGCAGCAGATTTTGCTGCATATCATAGGGCTACACAAAAAACAAATGCACCTCTGTCGTGGTATGAACTTACTTTCTTCCTCCTGACTTCCCCCAAGTCACGTAACTGGCACGTGACGCCTGGCACAGATGGCGAGCCGTGGCACGCACAGAGCATGCCAGCTGTCTGGCGTCAGGACACAGGTGCTGATGCTCGCGCTCGCTGCTCACTGGAAGCCAGACCTCCAGGAGTCAGCCTCTAAGAAAAGAAAAGGGCCATCATCCACATTTCCAATTCTCGCTTTTAAGATCAAATGGTGTGTGTGTGTAGAATAAAGGATTACAAAGCAGAAGTATCTCCTAAAGGCTATTCTGCATGATGCTTAAGATTGATGCAATAACGTAGCAGAATTTCATTGCAGTAAATAGACAACATACCGTTACAGACACTATTATGCACACATGATATAGAGATTCATCCATAAGACAATTTGAGAATAAAGCACTAGTTAATTGGACCCTCATTATAATTCGAATATCTAATATATCTCAAATAGCACAGGCAGCTGATCATGCGTACCCTTTATGAGTGAAATACAGAAACAGGCAAGAGAAAATCCAAGATTCATCACCACTTTGAGTTAGCATCATCTCAATTGTACAGTGATTTTAAAGTTATTGATGTTTATTTTCAAATCCATACCTCTATGGATTGGAGGTAAGTCACTGTGGGCTGTATATATCAGGTGAGTGACAGGAACGATGACATCAATAACCAGCTACCGTCAATGATGCAATGCCAGTATTGCAGTTTCCCATTTTCGTTCGGTAAGAGAAAGTACTATTGACAGCTATTCTCAAACGCCGTGCTGCTGAGATGTCAAACATGCTCATTGATTAGTAATAGAGAGTGATGGTAAAGCCATTACGCCATTCATCAGCAGTCTCTATTAGTACCCAGCCCTTGGCTTTTGGACAGCGTGAGAATGCACCGTCTCTGCAGGAATAAGAAAAACAGGAGTTGAGAGCAGCCGCCAGCTGGAAGCCAGGGAAAGGCAACATGCCCCAGCCTACTGCGGACGGGGTGATTTAGGGCTCTGGCTGCTCGGCTGTGCCAAATGGAAAGAGCAGGGGTCAGGGAAGGCACACGAGAGAAAAAAGGTCTGGCTGAGTGGCAATTTTACAGCAAATTGTCATCAAAGAGGAGCAGCCACAAAGAAAGGGGGAACATGAGAAAGATGATGCAGATGAAGTGGCCTGAATCTTCTTACACTTCCCATAAATATCTGGATGTCAGCTGAATCGCGAGGATGCTCTGTGGTTTCACTGGGACTGAGATTTTGCTTGGCTACCCTGGAAGTTCTGCCTTTCAATCTCAAACAGGTATTAGCTCCTTTTTTTCAAATTATATCCTGAACATTGCTTTCTCACATAAAGATTCTGAATATTCTAGAAGAATGAAATACTTAATAGTACACCCAAATATATACCAAAATACCCAAAATGGGTACTAAGGGTACCATAGCAAGAGCACATATTCAATGGCTTTTAATTTGTCAGACGGTTGATTTGTTCCAGGCTGTTACCTGTTCAGGGCTGAACATGTGTACACAGATGTAGATATATTTACTAATTCAGGCAATACAAGAACCATTCTAAGAAAAAAAAAGGAAAAAAAAAAGAAGCTGAGAAATGTTGAAGAAAATACGCCACTCTCTTTTCCCTCTCTCAGCAAGTCTCATTTCACTTGAATGGGGGTGCAAGGGCAAAGGAGGTCTGAACCCTTCCTCTCTGGTCCTTGCAAGACTGAACATCATGGTACTCCATCATCTGATACTGCAGCTTTACAACAAAACCACCAAAGCCACCATGAGAAGGACCCCGCCAAGTATTTTTTAAATTGTTGTGGGGCTGGGGAGTGGGGAGCAGCGAGCCCTCTCTTCACAGAAACTGAGAGAGGTGCTAAAGACTTGTTGCCTTGTGCCACCCAGACACAGCTGCATTAATATTGGGGAAAAGTAGCAGCATGCCTCCAACTTGCAGCATCGCTAAGGCAGAAGACAGAGCGCAGCCTGGGATACCAAAACACAGCCTGATCAAGTGTTTCATGTAGTCTCTCTTGGCTGCTCAATGTAATACCTCCTTTGTTTGTTCCTAGCAGAGCTATTTATATCACACACTGAACTGAAAGGCAAGCATCCAAAGGTTTGCATTTTAGGGTTATTTTGGGCAAGTACCCAAACCTCTGGATGCTAAACTCTCCAAACCACCAGGGTTTGCAGAATTAGGTTAGAAATCACACACAAATGGGCTTTCTCCAAAATAATTTTTGCACTCCATTTGTAACTGAACCACTCTCTTGACATGTTTTTATATTTTCCTATCAAGATCTAACCAGGATATGAAAGCATTGAATATTAAACAAGGGAAAGAAAAAAAAAAAAAAAAAAAAAAGTAAATGTTGCCTAACCTGACTGGAAATACAGTGCAAGAAATAACATTTCCTCACACTGCAGTGAAGGGAATCTGTCCTTTACTCGGGATTACAGTGTTGGATCTGGTGGTGAAGTATCAAAAATAGATTTAATTTTAATTAAAAAGATCACAGAAGTATTAATACAGGGAGGGCACCCTCCAGGAAAGAAGAGAAAGGGCAGCCAAGCCAAAAGAAATGTCCAGGACATTTTGTTCTGGGGGCTTCTGTGCTCTGCAAACCCAGAGATAACCTGAGGTTCCCAGGGGACAAAGCACGTCCTGCCCCTACAGAGGAGGACTTGGACAGGATGTCAGAAAGGCCTGAGCTCACATTTCCAGCTTATTTTTGGGCTTGAAGACCTCATGCTCCACTTGGACCAATCCATCTTCATAGATGGAGCAGGGAGAGTGATTTTGCCAGCAGGGACCAGGTCCTCTAATGCTCAACTGCGCAGCACTGCTGAATTCAGCGCCATGGGCCACGTATGCCAAGTGACCATCAAGCCAACTTGCTAGGCGCAGGCTAGCAGCCCAGCTCCGTGGCAGGCACGTTCCCAGACACTCTGGCTTGTGTGCATTAGACAGCAATCTGGCGAAGACAAGGCAGTGCTGGGCTCCTGACAGTGCAGAGCCCTTGCAGGAACCCCCACCCCACCCCCAGAGCTGCAGGGTGGGCAAGTGCTACCTGTTGTCCCAAGCAGAGCCAGCCAATTCAAGGTGTGTTTTGAATATTTTTACCTTCTATACAGAAAGGTTTGGTAAGGTGGCAGTATTTAGGATGAAGGTTTGGGGGGAATGGAACATACTTCTTTACCCATTCTGACCCCTGTGCAAGCTGCTCAAAACATAACATAGGGTAAGCAGCCTTCTGCACATCAAAAATCCTTACAAAAATAATCTGATGTTAAAATATTTTTCAAACTCTGTAATTCTGAAATGTCTGTCTTTTTGAAAAACACCTACAAACTATATTCCAAAAGAAACAGTAATTTTTAAAATACACTTATTAGTTAGTAAAACATTTTTGAAAGCTATTATGACTTGTTCTCCTACTCTTTTTTCAAATTGGGATGTTCATTGAAACAAACCCTTGCCTGTGAATGGTTCCCTTTTGAATGAATCATCATTTTCCCCAAGCAGAGGTTTCATTACGTATTTGTCAATGATCCTTACCCTGAAGCACCATGAAGACCCACCACACAGTGACCTGAGATGCTGATGCATCTGTACCTCCAGAGATATCCCTTCAGCCAGCGATTTGCCCAGCAGGCAGCTGTAAACCAGTTGGTTTCTTCTCCCACCAGTGTCTTTCATGCTTGTGCTTCATGCCACTAAAAACTCTCCTTTTCCGCCTGTTATGGAGACCTAGATGCAAGAATTATGAATTGCAACTCTTAGGCAAGATACAGACGTACATGTTAGGCCACTGCATCTGTCCTCCTTATTAAAGATGAAGCCCTGTTTTATATATTTAGCTTTGATTTAGTTAACATTTCAAGTGAAAGACAAAATGCCTCATGTCTGCTTGAATAATAGATGCAACCAAAGCAATAACCAGTAGTACAGAGTTATGTTACTTTTTAATCAAACTCTCTATTGCTTTCTTCTTTTAAATTACAGATGATCTGCGCTATCCCAATATGTCACTCGGAAATGCAGCAATTCTGCAAAAGCACGTATTTTTAAAAAACCCTGAGAAACATATTGTAATATTCATGCAGTAACGCCGTGTCTTTTTAAAGTTTCACTGACTGTGTATTTTAAAGCTTTTTTTCCCAATGCCCTTGCTGCCTAATTTGTAAAACAAATCCACAGTCCCGAACAAATCTGAAGGTGGACATATGTGTCCTTGTCTAGTTACTGATGTCCACTATTCCCATGCATTACAGCGGTTTATCAGCTTGGTCCTTTAAAGAATTTGACAGGAGTTTTTTGCCTTTGGCAATCCAGTTGCAGTCTCATTCTACATCTGTTTTGATTGTCAACCTAATTCTGAGAGCAGTCAAAAACCTAGTCAGATCTCTCATGAATATCTTGGCAGGTTATGGCTTATTTAGGCTACAAGTAGCTCTCTTGGAACAGCATCCAAATATACTACAGATTGAGTCACACAAATATAAATCCCTTAGTGTTCACAATACCTTCCTGCAAACAATTAGTAAAATGCCTCATTGAGCAAAGATGCAAACAGCAGTCTGCAGCATCTTCAGCCTGCACGAAGTTTTACCCCAGCCGTTGCTGAGCCCCTTTGCCTGCCTACCTGCCTGCCTGCCGTCTCATGGCCTCAGCTGCACGTGGGCTGAGCTCTCCTCCAGCTGCAGCAGCAGCAGCAAGGTGAAGCGCGGGAGCTCTTCAGGGAGGGGAGAGCAAATTAAAGCTCACTGCAGGAAAGTTGTGCCCCTGGCACTCTGCTCATGCAACAGCTGCAGATACAACAACTATCATCTGACATTCTGACATATACGTTGAGCAAAGCAGCAAGCGAGCCAATGCCTACACAATATCGCGCAGGGCTCCAAGTCCCAGCCTTGAGCAAAACAGGTGTATGACATCCTGTTGCTAGTCTTCAGAGGTTATGGGTACGAGGAGAGACATCTGAGAGAGGAGCAGATGAAAATAACAAAGAAGGTTAAGGCTCAGGTTGACAAGCTCATTGATAATATTTTAGATGGAACAGACCTGCACGTTGACTACAAATTGCTCCTAATGTCTCTTGTAGACTGCAGGCCACAGTCAAAGTGAAAATGGGCTCATTCATTACTTTAGGCAAACAAATTTCTGCGAAGAGGAACCGCCACAACCCAGAAGACTCCAGATGTCCTCTGGGGCTGAGGTTGCAAAGCTGTCTCGGTGCCAAAAGAACGGCATTATGTTGCATAGATGTAAATAAATGGGAGCAATGAAATCCTTTAGTAAATATTTTTGAATTTGGTGGAAAATCCTGTTGCAGCATTTTGCTTTTTAATGTTCTGAGACTAATTGATTATCTAATAGGAGGCAAGGACATTGCCAGGAAAGACATTACTCTCGTGTTAGCATCCAGTACATGGCCCTTTGTGAAATTTAACTGGAAAAAATGTATTTTGGAGAAGAATTTCAAACCCAGTCTTCTAAATTTTTACGTTATATACATTATGGGCCAGAAATAGAACATCAGCTGCCATTCCTTGAAGTTCATTGCTTCAAGTCACATAGCTCCCTAGGCTAATCAGCCTTTACTAAGTTGCTGTATTTTGGGGAAAGAAAACACATATTAAAGTGAGGCCATGTCTACATAAAAGATGCTCGGAAGAGCACTGTTGGATATTAAAGTTAGCATCTGCTATTGTCTGGTTAACAATTGGCAATTACCATTAGTTTCCACTGTGGCTGATGGAGTCACAGATGGCTGATTGAGTCAAGTAAGTGCACTTATTCCTGTTGAGGGGTATGCTATAGCAGGAAAATAGTTACACTAACATTATACCCAATCCAGCCAAAAAGTCACGAGGCATCAATTTCAGCTTGTCTGGCCTGTTTGAGACCTGTGCATTTTAATCCCAAAAGACGCTGTAAAGAAGGGCTGTAGAAACTCAAAAAGTAAGTATCAGACTGCGGTGAGGCTTTAATACAACAAAACAAAAATAGATTTATGGTGACCTGCAGAGCTATCACTATCATTACAGGTAAAGCTGCTGGGAAAAATTTGGATTGCTGCTTTTCTTTTTTAATAAAATTGGCTTACTCTGTAATACATTAAAAACATTTCAGTAATCACAATTTATCATCTTTAGTGGAAAATCTTAGCCACTTGGTTTGCATGTCCTTAATTAGAGATTTAATATGTAGACAACTGTTTAAACACAGATGTTTTGCCCATTAATATCATGTACCTTGGTTTGATTTAACATCTATAACTGCTAATATATTGTGCCATTTGGTAAGGAGACTTTTATGCTTTTAGTAATTCCTTTTTCTAGAGGTATTAAATTAAAACACACCTATCTGCATGCTGGTTTTCTGTATTTCTGATACTTTGTACCAGTTGTCCGTTGTGTTGTACCCATTCCACCTGAAAGATCTTGTGCTTTTTCACCATTGTCACAGCTCAGCGCAGGGGAGTACGAAGGCAGGGGCTCTGCTGTGGGTTGTCCTTTACCATGGGGAGCATCTCTGCCGTACCCTTCCCAGAAGCGGTCCAACACCCACCCAGGCTCTAAAGACCCCAAGATACTTAAAGATATCCAGTTCACGGCAATGCTAATGAGAGCCAGGCGCCTCTAACAACCTGGCATACCATGGTGTTCAGTATTTACACACCAGGCGGCATCGCCGCTCCCGTTAGAGTGAGAGCCAAGCTCTGCCAACCTTCCCTGTGTCAATCACAGCCGTTCATAATCTCTGCAGTTTTACATCCTGCACTTATCCAGCCTGAAACAACACTTTGAGGATTATGATTGCTTTCCCTGAGCAAGTGCGAGAGAGGATCACCCGAGCTTGGAACAACTGCAGAGAACACAGAATAGTCAAACGAGGCTAAGCCCACTAACCAGCTCTTGACCGTCTCAGGGGACTTCGGTTCAGGCCTTAAGTAAATCCCAAGAGTGTTTTTCTTAGAAAAAAATTCCCTAGATTAATTTTCCAGACCTATTATGTCTTCAGAGACACCAGCCATTATTGGATGCTAGGATGTGGAGACCTGGAAATAAAAATCAAAAGCAATGAAAATCATTTGTCTCGATCTTAATTTCTGGTGAGCATTTAAAAATACCTTCACCAATCAGTTCTTAAAAAGCAGCATTATTGTTTTCTGCAAAATTCTAGCCAGAGCACATTTAAAGCACGTGTTGCACAGGAGGGGCCAGGGATGGAGGGAGGACTGGAGTAAGGACATCGGCACATCGTGCCTGTAGCAGGGGTTCCTGAGAAACGAGCTTGGTGCTCTTAGCTCAGTGCCGGGGCTTGCTTGCAGCACAAAACTGCCCCAATTTGGCAGAGAGCTCAATGTTTGCTTACGAGAGCAAGTGGAGAGCTCGACCGAGCGGGTTTCCTTAGCCGCCGTGGCCGCCGGCACCCTTCCCTCCCTCCCGCGCTCACCCCTTCCCACCGCACTTCATTCATTACAGAAAAAAAAAAAAGGGAAAAAAACCCAAAAAGCAGGCTCACTCTCGAGCTATCCCTCACATTTCTGAGGACTACTGCCAAGCTAACACACAGATGATTTTTCTTGGCATCTTTATTTTTCGATGATGTTTTTTCAACGCTTAGCATTAAGCTGAAATATTGTTTGCCAGGGATCACTGCCCATCAGGTGCTTTATTACAGATGAAATTAGATTTCTTTACAGTTGCACTGGAAGAGGAGAGAGAGATAATGTGAATAGCTTTTAAAAACTGACAGTCATTTCAGCAAAGCAGGAAAAAACCCACCACCACCCCCAATCAAAACTGTTTCTCTCCTCCCTCCCAAATAAAAAAAAAAAAACCAAAACAAAACAAAACAGATTAAAAAAATTAATCCTTTACAGCTAAATGTATTTATAGTACTGGGAATATATTTTTTCGAGCGTGGATATTTTTATTCCTACAGATCTAAATATCGGTTTGCTCATTTTCACTTAGAGGGCAATAGTAAAAAAACCCACAGCTCTTTGCAAGAGGATATTCCCGAGGACTATCTTCCCTAGGTAAAAAAAAAAAAAAAAAAAACCAACACAAACAACCCACACCAAACCCTAAAGGTAAGTTTGGGAAATATTTTGTGCCAATAATACAAAGCGCGTTGCTGCAATGGTACCCGGTGCTGGCAGCCTTCCACGCCGATGCAGCCCTGGTGCTGTGCTGCGGCAGCGGCTGGGGGTTGCTGTGCATGCTTCTCGTGTGCAGAGAAGGCACAATAAAAAGCCAATATTGGCTCCTACACAAAACATGTTAACTTTAGGAGATGACAGGCAGTTTCACAACAAGTGTACGCTTTCAAAAGGTTTCCTTTTCAAAGGAAACTCCTTTTTCACATTTTTCACGTCTGAAGTTGCTTCAAAAGGTTTTGGTGAGGTCTGGGGGGGGGGGGGGGGGTTGGCGGGTTGGGGGTGAGGAGGGGGGGGGGTTTGGCCTCCGATCTACTGAAGAAGCCTGAATTTTGCACCTGCATAATGCTAAAGGCAGAGGCTGGATAAAGCTGTAAATTGTTTAACAGCCAATCTGGAGAAGGAGCAGTGCTCAAAAACATAATACCTCTGGAAGGCTGGAGGCAAGATTCATTTAAACAGTTTTCACTGTCATCGATGTCACCAATTTGAAGCTTGTCTTGTTTACCGGATGAAGGTTTCACACTGTGTCAATGTTCTGCCAGGATTCGGCATTAAAATGAGCAGTTAGTACAAGTCAGCCATAAACATGGCAGATCTGTTAGACTGGCAGAAGCCACTGCGAGCTCCCTGGTGCAGCTTTTAAGCACTTGGCATGCTGCTAGCTCAAACTGGAGAGGGGGCTGTGTGCATCATTTGGGCCTGAGTGCAATGCACTTGAAATAATTACTTTAATCAGCAAAAGTTAATTACTTTAAATCATAAATTAATGGTGGAGCATTTGGCAGAGCCTGATGTGTGTGGCGAAGCTGTCAAGCAAAAATCACAGGTGAACCTGCGACCCCTTCTCAATATCACTGGATGAAAGAAAGGAGCTCACCTACTGTGCGTGCCACTTCTGCCACATTAAAAAGAACTCTTTGTAACAGGAGAACAGCCACCTTAAACTGTCACCTATAAAAAAGGGACTATAAACAAGCAGATTGCTGCTAAGCAGGTGCTGCTGGAGGAGTTGGCCCTTGATAATAATAAGATCTTAAAATGGCATCTGCCTTTATTTTATAGCACAATTGGAAAGATGGTTAAAAGTAATAAACCCAGCTGATATGTTTTATGAGTTAGTAGTTAGCAGTGTTTGTGGGGGATGAACCAAAGATTTGGGGGGGAGATGCAGAAGACTGGGAGCAGCACGCTTAAAGGCGCGTTAAGGAAAAGGGCTTTATGTCTGAGAGCACGCGGTGCGTAGGGAGAGATGCACAGGTACCAGCACTCCAGCAGCCGCTGCAGCACGGCCGCGGTTTCAGCTTCACACGCGGCAGTCCCCCAGCCCCACGCTCTTTAGGTTGCATTTCTTATGTCACTTGACAGGCAGCTGACAATTTGAGGCAGCGCTACGGAAGAGGCTATGAAAGTGATGAAAATCCTTATTATACGGATACATCCTTCGTAGCCATTTGCCTTAAGGAGGAGCCCACATTTGGCTTTGCTGGGCTTTACGTCATTGTTTAGGAAGACAACACGCATATTATCGGAAAGCAGCTGGCTTATTAACCTATAAACAAGTTTATAACCAACAACTTTTAAAAGTTGTGAATTACAATTAAAAGATAAGGAGAAACTAAACAACCACAACGCCGAGCTCTGAGAATTAACATTGAACTGATTTCTGAAATGCAAAAGAGAAGGGGAGCAGAGTAGTAAAGTTGGCAAAAATATCTTCAGAATTTAGGAAATTTATTATAAGGTTAAATCACTAAACAGAAATAATATTTGTTTTTTTTGGGGGGAAAGGAAGAATGTTTGGGGCCAAGGTCATGAACGTATTCATGGCTAAGGCTATCTATATATTTAATATGCACATTAAATATTAATATATATATATACACTAACATATACACCAAATTTAATTCATTCTCTAAATTAACTTTAATTACAGAATGAGATCTTTTCAAGGAAGGGGAAGAGCCTTGGGTACCTCTGTACTCTTAATTTTTTTCGGGATGATCCGGCAATTCCAGATTCACAACATCAGTGCATTAAGCACACACGCTGAATCTCCGCCACTGTCTGCTTGGTGGTTGTCTTCACTGTCTAAGAAGAAAACAAAGGGGAATAAGTGTCACAGGATGCATTCAATTCCATGAAGTATTTCTGCAAAATACAAGTGTCATTTTACTTTTTTTCCTACTGGCACCTAAGAAAACACTGTTCCCTCCCATTCATCCTCCTGTTCCATAAAAAGCCACTGAAAGGGGAAAGGGGCTTTGCACCACATTGCTCAGGTGTTCCCTACCTCTGCCACATGCTCTGTGAGTGAATGTGGCCAGTAGTGACCTTGGAGTAAGAGAAGACCCCCAGGGAGATGACTCAGGCCCTCCAGCCATCCCTTCGCCGAGGCGTCCCACCTGGTTGGGGTTGAGACCTGCAGCGTGGAGCAGCCACCTGAAGCCAGAGGTCCTGCAGCCACACTTTTCTCCTCCGTGCTGCTGGGTGGATCTCAGTACATTTTAAAATACTGGAGTGTTTTTTACTTTTCCTTTGGCTGGGAGTATGGGATGACTCAATTTGCATAGGAATGCTGTTCTACCTCTTTTTAATGGTACTTAACAATGGGAAGAGTCTGATGTCCCAAAGCCTGCAACTGCTTTTTGCCCTGAAAATGACACCCTACTTTTGGTCTACAGGCTTACTGCAATTTTTTTTTCCTCTCCAGTGCAGAAAAGGCACCATCAGAAACTTCTGTTGCCACCACCACTGTTGAAAACTGTCAGTTTAGGCTGTGCTGAGGTTTGCTATGCAGCTCCATAATTCAGAAGTGTTCAGATGAGCTCTGCATTGACAGCATTATTGGTGCCCCTCCTAATCTTACAAAACACACTAAACTATAGAGCAGTATTTTGATTAAATTCTTCAACTTTCCATGATCCTAGACACTGTTTTATGCATGACCTTGAATGCACATAACCAGAAATTTTCAATTCACAGAGACCTTCTCTTTGCAAAATATGGTAAGCGCATCAGGAGCGGATGTCTAAGTAACAGCATCCAAAATTTAATCAAAGATTGCCTTGGACAACTGCAGAAAGTCAGACTCTCCCTCAGCGATATAACTTGCCAGAATACTCATTGCAGAGGTTGCCAGATAGGTGACTGAGTACAGAGGCTGAAATTACTTCCCTGGGCTTTCCTTTGTTCCATGGAGGTGCTAAAGTTTTTGATATTACTGCTTATTATAGATGTCTTTTTAGTCTGCAGCAACTTGGGTCAGGCATGGCGGTGCCCAGGGTTGGGACTTCCACTGGCACCAAGGAGAAAACATCTCTTAAATGCCCTGAAAAGAGGAAGCCAAAAGATGCCCACGTCCCCAGAGCAGATAAAAAAATGCACAGACACTCAGTGGCCAGGAAAGTAACGGGGAATAAGGCATGGGGACCTTCTCAGGGAAAGCCCCCCAGCAAACACAGATCCTGGAGGAGCTCTGCAAGTGGATCACTCTCATCAGCATGACTGCCAGCCTTCACATATAAAAAATGAAGGAAGCTAACTCATTCCACCGACTCCCATTAACATATGGCAAACCCTTTAAGCATTAATACCGGGGTGCTATGGATGTCACGCTGACCTCTGCTACACGGCTCCTCCCAGGAGGGCAGCCTGGAGGTCCAGCCAGCGCCTCCCTAAAACCGGCTAAGTCAGCTTTTCCATCTCTAGGGCAATATTGCCTCAAAAGACCAAGAATAATCTGGAAGGTGTTAGCAAATACATGGGAATTTGGATTTCTTTATGAGCTACTCAACACATAAAATCACTCATGCTCTGCAAGAAGCTGGTCTGCTCGTCTGGCACGCAAAAACTCCCACAAGTTCTTGATTCAAACACCGTTTTGAACAAAAAGTTGAAATGCAACAGTTTGCATTGCAAGGACCTTAGATATCTTAAAGATTTACATCTGCTGGCCCCCGTTCTCTGCTCCACACCCCTTTTTTTACAGCCACTATCATTGTGACAGCAGTGCCCGGCAGGAGCTGCCTGCATTGGGGCAGAGCATGCAGTGGCACTAATGTACACAGCAACGCAGCTGCCAAAGCACAGCAGCATGAAGAAGCACGTAGCATGGGAGCATGTGAACATTTCAGCCAGAAGACAACATCAGGGGCAGCAACCTGGAGGGGAGAAGATGAGGAGCACGGAACTGCGCAGCCATTCAGGAAGCACAGGATGTTTCATCTAGAAACCACTTCTTCATTAGTATTCTACCCTAAACAGACATTGAAGCAACTTGATGTTAAGAAAAGATGGACTTAACAGAGCATTCATTTTTTTTTTTTTTTTCCTTGGCACCTAGGCTGTTTCAAATTAAACAGAATCCAGCTTCAGGAGGCAGTGCTATTTTAATCATTCCAATGTGTCCGGTACAGGAGATGAACTCAAAAGGTGAATATTAAAAGTAGTTGTGGAATTCAGTCATTTCACGAATGAACACATAATAGCCAAAGGCAAAACCGGAAGGCAACTTCACTTCCAATCAGTGTTTTCATTTTATTGAAACCAGATTGGAATTCCTGGAAAGAAGCCTACATATCACATCTTTAATACTAATTTTCATATACTCCAGTAAAACTGTCAGGGTGAATCAGTTGTTGAAGAAAGCTTCCTGTATAATTTACAGATGTACCTCCCTGTAGCCTGCGATTTCGTCCGGAATCAGAAACATGGTTTTGATCATACTCACAGATTTCCTCTCACCTGTACAGGTTTTTGTTGGCTCTAATTTGATTATTAAAATTGGACACTTTATGGCATAGCTAGTGATAAAAGCCAGCTGTTGTACACTCAGCAAGGCTTTACTTTATGTACTTATATACATACACACCTATGTCTATCAGAGGAGGTGCATGCCTGTACGCAGATATACCCCCACAAATTCATCTTTTTGGCATGAAATAACATTCAGAAACCAAACCGCTCCATTGATTCGCTGCGAACATCTTCATCTTCCAAAAACATCAAAGAATCTATAAGTGGCAGAGGATTTCCAAACAGAGATAAATATAACATTTGGATGATAACTGTAAGAGCCTTTTCTCCTAAGCCCCATGATAAACCCAGCACGTTGTTTGTTTGAAGCGGAGTCCAGCGAGGCTGCGTGGCCACCAGCCACCGCTGCCGCCTCTGAAGCCGCTCCGTTTTGCACTGATAGCTGCTCTTTTTGTTTCCCCGTGAGCCGCCGGCCTGCCAAGACTGCCTGCCAAATCCCTTCCGTGCAAGCATGCAAAAGAAAGAAGGCCAAGCACACTCGCAAGCCCCCCATGTCTTAATTCCCCCAAGTGCTGCTGTAGGAAGAGGAGCGGCATTATTCCCACATTCCAGAAGGAGGGATGGGGTCGGCAGTGGGATGCGGGGGTCATTTTGCCGGGCTGTTGTAGTGGTGCGCCTGCACTGCCCTGCTTTAGGTGGTGTCAGCACTTCCATTAAAGCTCCATTAGTCTGGGGTTTATAACTCATCTGTAAAAATTTGCTCAGGCTGCAGGAACTTGGCAAACAAGGAGTGCATTGTGGTTTTGGGTTGGGTTTTTTTGTTTGTTTTCCCCTCGCCCCCCAGTTGTTGAAAAAAACATGGTTTGGCTGCTTTTTAAGCTTCTTTTGACACATGTATAAAATGTTTATTAGTTTTAGACATTTCTGTGTTTGTAAAGCTCAAAATTATCTTCATTATAAAAAAAGTTAAATTTAAGGAAGCTGGAGGGCATCTCTGGAGACCTCCATTCAAATCCTAACAAGGCCACAAGTATAAATAAGAGCTTACTTGTCTCAGACCAGTCTCCATTCACGTGCTTCACAAAACCAGGGCTTTGCATTGGCACGGGGAAAGATCTCCCCTGCAAGCCCCGGGACAAGTGAGGCGGCACCAGGTGAGCTGGCAGAGACGTGGGCAGGAGGTGGTGTGTCTCATCCTGCTTCATGCTTGGCAAAAGAGCCTCTTGTCCCCACGACGTGTTTTAGCATCACAGCGTCCAGCCAAAGGTGAAAGATAAGCTAAGCAGAACATTGAAATCTAGCACTAAATATAGCGTGGTGTCCTTTAACCATCTAACTGGGGGGGAGGGAGGAGAGAGAAAGTGCAGGAAAATAGATGAGGAACCAGCATTTGAACAGCCAACTATCACATGCAAATGTTCTTTCAGCTGAAACTTCATTTTGTCTTTTTGGGGATGAGAATATATTTCCCTCACACACTGTGAGTGGGATATTAATGCCCTAGCTGGACCTGGCTCCCAGCACCTAAATACAGCAGGATGCTCCCGTTCCTGCCTAACCCTACACAATTAAACAGCCCTACCCCAAAATAAGCCAGAATTTCACCAAAACTTCTTTTCACACTGCATCTGGAAGGTGGAGCAGGAAGACACGCTATCTAGATCCCCAAATGTCAGACTCAAGACAGCAGCAAAACCAGCAAGGCAATTTTCATGTGCTTGGCAATGATCAGTAATACACTGCAATATGTAGATGCCAGCATTTTTTTGTATTTTAAATCCTGTCAGTACCATCCACCTCATTGCGTGATGTTTTAATATTTTTTTTTCCAAATATGGGATGATTTTCTTCTTTTCAATTTTAAAAAAAACTGCTTTAAAAATGTATCAGTACAAGGCTGGGTAGCAAAGTGGGTTAATGCACATGCATTTCACCTCCAGAGGCTTAGTTTCAAAGTTGGGTCGGGTGTCTGTCACATCACAGACTCACTGCTCCCTGGCACAAATGGCAATGCCTGCATGCAGGCACTCCATCGCTGGGATAAATTTACAGGTCATCACAGGTCAAGACCGCAGCATAATGTATGAAATGAGGTTAGAAATTACATAAACTTTGAATGACCAAATTAGATTCAGCCATTTCTCTAGTTAGTAGATACATACAGCAGAGTCTGTATATTTAAAGTACATGGAAGATGAGTAGAGATGGCATACTGATGGAGTTGTGATTTTGAAACACATACTGAAGTCTATTCATATTCAGCAAAGCATGTAAACATACCCTGTAAGCATTCAAGGCTGTGCTTAAAAGCATACTTGAAGAAATCTGATATAATTTAAAAATCTGTAAACTTTCCATTGTTCATGTTACAGAATTAACTTCACACCCCTTAGCATCAGACGGAAGCTGATAGTTGAATTAATGGGTTGCATTTCATCTAGACAGAAGAAAATGATACAGACCTGCAGTAAATTCCAAAGCAGTATTTCCCACAGTTTGCTCTAAGTAAGCCAGCAATACTCTATAACTTAATCTCTCTTTCCTCTTCTTTTGCATAAAATCCATCAAGACACACATTTGGAAATACTGAACCTAAATACTGAACCTCTGGCAACATGTTTTCTACGTTTGTGTCCTCTTTATTTGTCTCAGTGCCTTACATCTAAAGCCACTTAGAAGGCATCAGCTGAGCTCATAGGAAAGTGATGCCTTTTAAGCCGGTGGGAACCGAAGTGGTACCTACACCTGGGGTTACGCGGTAAGAAACTCACCAAGCACCACGGACACGTTGCTGCACTCCAAGCCAATAACAACAATATTCCACATCTCCTTCTGGAGCTCTTTCCTGCAGTAGGTGATAGACGTGTCCCAGTAGGTATCCAGCACTCCCTGTGGAGTGGAAAAAAGGAAGATATTGTTTGTTCCTGTTGTGACAGAAGAAAGCCAAGAATTTTTGAGCATCCCCAGACTATTGTCATGGTTCTCTTTCATTGCCTGCCTGCACCTTCTCCTTGACCGAGCCTTGCACTGGAGTGCACAGATCCCATTTAATCATGAGGGACTGCTTCCACTGGAGTCTGCTAGGCTTCCTTCTGGGGTTACAGGGGTCCAAACCAAAACCTAATTTCCCTGTTCATACTTCTAATTAAAATATCATCATACCTAGCCTGCATCAAGGGCACACAGCCACCTTCTGCATTATTGTCACCCCTCTGAACAGCTTTACCTCAGGCTCTTCAGTCCTGAATGAGTGGAGATTTGACATTTCTAGCAGCTCTTTATCCAGTGCTGCAGCAATATCAGCTTTGAGGAGCTCTCAGTGGATGGATGGAAATTAGAATAAAGGCATGTACAGTACATAAGCAAAAGCCTCATCAAAACCTAATACTTCAAAAGGCACAGATCTAGAAATATGCCTTAAAAAAGAAAAAGGGTAAATGGTAATGTGTGTCTATTAACTGCAATTTAAAGAACTTTGCATCCCAAACCATTCATTGCAACATGTAAGACCACTCTGTATTTGCTCTTTTCATACTTTCCCTTAAGAATTACTGCAGACCCCATCACTGCCCACGAGAGAATGCTGGGCTGGATGGAGCACCCCTCTGACCTCATTGGACTGCTCTTTGCTCTTTGGTTTCGCTGAATTATATTGCAGATTCAAAAAAGCATCATAATTACATTTCAAAAGATGAAGTTTTTTATCTCTTTCCCTAAAATTTACACAAAGTGATATGAAACTTTTCCGTATGTATGATACTGAATAGTCAGTGACCAGCCCCTGGTCCCCTGGGGAAGGCAGGGACACCCCCATTAGTAACCCAAGGGCATTTGGTGTGGCACAGCCCTAAACACCTTCTGAAGTAACACTTCCATGCTGAGAGGGCAAAAGAAAGCAAGACTATTTCTGTTTAATAATACAGAAATTATAAAAAAACAGAGATGTATTAAATGTTTAGCACAAATCTCTAGGCCACAGCATTCGCAGCAGTGTTCTTGCAGCATTTTTATTTCACCAAATCATTAAAAAAAAATCTTTAGTACTTGACTGTGGTGGCAAAGCCTCCAGCAGAGTCTCGGATCAATTAGTTGGTTCATTTTGTCCAGGCATCTTATGTTTGGCACTCCCTTTAAATCTACCTTGGGGACATTCCTATGAACTATCTTGGACTGACGAACCTAGAAATAAGATGATCTACATCAAGTGAAGACCTGAATTATTGCCACAGAGGTGACAAGCTCCATGCACCAAATTTGATCAGGAAGTTGTGTGACATCTCCATGAGCAGATCTGCGTTTGGACCCATTAGTATGGGATGACACTCAGAATACCTAAAGGAAACAAGAAGCTTCCTTGTCTCCCTTCTCTGTGCATATTACCGGAGGCTGCCCCAGCCCCCTGCCGCATGGGCCATGCAGATCCCATCCAATTGTAGCACAGGACAGTATTTCTCATTACTGCTCGAGATGAGTCTTGCTTCACTTTGGCTCTGCAGAGCTACACAGTCAGGCAGTGGTACCAGAGAGGGATATTTTTCCACACACGTCTTGAAGCTGGACAGGAGCATGGATGCAGGACCAACACAGCAATGTTTATCATTATGATCCCAAGACTAAGTTTCTTAATTTGACTAAAATGTTAATCTAACAGGTCAGTCTGGGAATTACTCACCTCCTACACAGGTGGTGCACAGGTAAGCTGAAGTCCCACCATGGGAGAGCTAATGGAAAGACAGAGCTAGTTCAATTGTCCCCATAGCTCATACCAGTCTGATAAGGAGAGGCAAGTACAGAGAAAGACAAGAACAAAGAAAAAAAAAAAACCAAAAACCAACATAAAATAGGCACAATGACAGATTCCCTCTCACCGGAGTGACCGAGGAACTCAAACCTGGGGCAGATCAAGAAGCACTTTGAGGAACAGGAGCCCAAGATTTCATCTGAGCATCAAAGTTCATAATGGCTAAAAGGATGGATGCTGGGAATCATTTTTTGGCAATGCCTGACCATAAAACAGAGATAAGACTTTGGATCCCAAGGTACAAACCTTAAACATTTACTGGTCAAACTGAGGACTCCACTTTCCTGGCGGAGCAACAGACCTATAACCTCCAGCATAATATTTTCACTGTGGAAAACCTATATTCCACCAGAAGAGGCTTCCTGTTGAAATAAAGTAGCTGTCATTTTCTTGGAGGCTCTGAAAGCAGAACCAAAAGCCTCCTCAGTGTGGAAGGAAGGACTGGGGTGAGGGAGCAGGAATTACTCTTTTGACAAAAGCAAAGCAAGGAAAGCAAGCAGGAATTTCTTAGTTAACTCCCTATTGTAAGTCCAGGGTCAAGTCCACTCACCTGCAATTTTGGGAACGGAGAAAGAGACAACTCCCATTCCTTCTGCTTCCTTGAGAGACAAAGATGACATCAGTCAAAAAGTGCATGTCCGTGTTGCATCGTTGCCAGCAGCACATGATATGGCAGTGACTGTCCTTCTGATCTAGTCAGCCCAAGCCTTGTTTCAAGAAGAAGGTGATGCATTGTCCATCAGGGAAACAGGGCTGGAGGACATGAGGAACTTTTCCCAGGAGGGAGAGATCCAGCAGGGTGGGGAAACATAGCCGAGCCTGACAGCACATGAGCTGGTCCTGCTCATGGGATGGGTGACAGGGCAGCCCAGGGTGCCAGCTTCTGTCTCTAGACTCTGGTTTTGGGGACTGAGCACCTTTGGTCACCAGCTGTGCCCATAAGATCCCTGTTACTTAGGACAGGAAGACGAGAAGAGCAGGCTGCAACGTTGCCACCTTTGCTGTGTCCTTCAGTGTGATTTGCAAACCGCAAGAGCTGCTTCTTTAAATTGCAGCCGGTGTTTTTCTCCCTCAATTTTGGTTTCCAGTGACTAGAACAAGCTAGCCTGGGGCTGGCAGCAAACGTTGTGCCTTTTGGAGTACAACGAGGAAGGTCTTTGTCCTGGCTCTGGAGGGCTGCCAGAGCAGAGGCTTCTGGGTGGAAAGACACACACCTTGAGAGGGCAACATTTTGTCATATTTTCCCCCTTTTGGTTATTATCTAATATCACATCTCGGGTCACCTGGTGCAGACGATTAAAATGAAAATCGCACAAACATAGTGAACAGTTGCAGAAGGCCTGGAATAAATAAATAAATAAATAAATGAAAAATCACAAGGCTTATATTCCAAAAATAAAATCTCTCAGAAAACATATCAAAACAGCCAGCACTCAGCACTGTGAATAAAATTATCAGACTCAATAAATATTTTATGCTCCCATTCTAATTGCAAAAAAAAAGTTAATTTCTGAAGCAAAGTTTTTTTTTTTCATCTTTATTTTTAAACCCTTAACATAATGACTGAATGCCTAATACGAAATTGATAAATTTTTAAAAGGTTTCTTTGAAAAAATTCAAAGCTGAACTTCAGCAGAAGACCACAGGGAAGTCTATAATCTTTAGTCGGACGCCTGGCACACCACCGCTCCGGCCGGTGCCAGCATTGCATTCTGACAGAACAAGTGTTGCATGAGATGTGAAGGATGACTCCGGTCTGCCGAAAAACCCTGGAGCAGGTGTTCCTCATCCTCATTTGCAATGGAGCATGGCCCCTGGCTCAGTGAGCTGGAGCAAATGCGCTGGCAGGACCCATCATGTACCTGCGTGCTGAGATGCACTAATGATAATGGATGCAGGCCTATTAACCACCCCATTTGTAATGGCACACAACGCTGATTGCTCGGGGAGTGAGTCAGCGGCTTTCCAAGAGGGAGCGGGGAATGCCGGGAACCCATGATCCTTTGTGCATCCCTTCTGCTCTGCTGGGTGTACAACTCTGTTAGTCTTTATTTAATAATACAAATGAATACATGATTTGCTACATGATTATACATGAAGATAAGTCACTTTGGGCAGCGCAGCATCAGCCCTGTTGTCTTAGGCTGCGGATCAACTCCCCTCCCGATTTTTTTTATTATTTTTTATGCCGGGGTGGGAGGAGGTCCCTGGCTGGGCTTAATCTGAGAACAACCAACTCCCGAGCAAAAGTCAAGGGTCCGACAAGCACGTGTAAGCTTCAGGGTTTACAGAAAGCTTCTGCTTATCTTTGAGTGAATTTTTCAGGGCAGCTAGGGAAAAACGTGCTACTCAGCTTCTACCCTTCATTGCCTCGCTTTCCTTGGGAAAGAAAATCCTCCAAGAATAACCTTTAAAAACACACACACGGGTGCATCGCTGTTTGTGTTGTTCTTAAATAACCCCTTGCGGCTGCGTTTTATATAAATGACTCTTGCTGAAAGCCTGTTCCTCCAGTTTGTGGAATAACAAGGCAATTCGGAAAGGACGCACTCGTAAAAAGCAATCGTTAATAAACAGATCACATTACTTGTAGGTACTCGATTCCACAGCCAAGTTAGTTAAATTGTCACTTTTGGGCTGGAATATTGCAATCAACAAAATACACTGTAATTATTATTGTAAACTTAACTACTGGATTTCCCAGGTTCTTGGCAAAACCAGATAAGCTCCTTGCGCTGTCTGCTTTGCAGAAGCTCTGTTTTGATTTCTTTGCAAAATGTGTAAGAGGGCTCTTTTGTTACATTTTGCAAAATAGGCAATTTGGTTGCCAATTTAGTCTAACAGGCAAATGTCTCCAATTATTTTGCTTAATAAAGTGCTGCTTTTTGTGCACAGCAGACAACATCTGAACATAAATAGGAAGGATCAGATCTTACCTGAAGTTGTAACAACCCCTTTGTATAACTATAGTTCCCATTGCAATGTTTCATATTTGAAGCTCTGTAAGCAGAAAAAAGACAATTTGTGCATGTAAATTCCTAGATAACTGCATCAAATTTGTCTGGCACGTACTGGTGTCTTTACATCACTCTAATAATGCAAACAACCATAAAAATGGCTTAAAAGTTTATTTAATTAATTAGTTGAGCATCTTTGCATCTAAAAGTGCAAAGCAACTGAATCCTGTCAGCCAGACTGGATCCAACATTCCTATTTTTTTTCCTGCTTTTCCCCTGGCAGGCAGAGATTTGAGTTTGAATGACTGTTCAGCAAAAAAACCCCAACATCCACATAATATAAAAGAGGCAGATACACACCCCTTGTCCACAGCCTTCCTGTAGTCAGGTAAAGGCCACAAATAAATGTCCACACAGATATATGTAAGAGCAATTGTGTTATGGGAAACTGTGTCTGCCAGACCATGATATATTCTGTCTGTAGAGGTACAGTTCACAAAGACTGAACGTGAGAAGAACGAAGAAGCATTAAATGCGACATCCCAATATTAGCAATTAGCCATGTAATATTTCACTCTTCTGATCTTACCCTTGCTCAACTCGTTGCTTTAAAGACCAGATTTGGCAACCCAGTCCCCCACCCCCATATACACACAAACCACTTTGCTGGCAGTCACATTGCAGTCATCAAAGGGGCTGGAATTTCTCTATATGTATTGTACAGTATATTTCAAAGGATTTTTTCTGCCATGCACAGTATATCAATACTCAATGTGGGAGTAATTTAACTTCTTAATTTATTGCAGCAGTAACAGCATTTTCAAACTGGTCATAAAATATTCTTGTACTCTTCTAATCTGGGTTTTCAATGTTCTATAATGGGAATTCTATGAATAATATTGGGAAGTGAGAGATATTTTATACGGTATCTCTAAGGGAACAGTGTTATTGCATAAAAGTTAGGTGACATGGGAGAGACTGATAGAGGTGGTGTTTAAAAAAAATTTACCCTTCAGGATTTGTCACATGAATAATAATGATTTAGTGACTTTTTTCCCTCCTAAAAATCAAATCTACTGTAAGATAGGGTTACAAAAAGTATGTTCTAATTATGGATGGCTCTGAATAAACACAGCTAGTATCAGCTATCTAATGGCCATTGCAAACTATCCAACTACCCTCTCTTGTCTGGTTTTGAATATATTCTTACTATTTTTTGTATCTTGCTGTTATTAAGGCCCCGATGAGACCAAGGCCCTGCTCTAGGACATGCTTCATAAACAACAGCTACAGGCACCTGCTGGAAGGATTTGCATTCACCACCCACTGCCCAGACAGAGGGTAGGAGAGGGAAGCATTGCTGTCCTCCTCTCCCAGGCAGGGCTGGAGGTGGGGTTTCCCCTGACCGCAGAAGGAGGGTCTGCAGCAAGCCAGGCACCAGCTGTCAAATCTCATCCTGTGAAGCTTCTTAGCCAGCAATATCTTCCCTAAACGCAGGATGTAAAATTACAGATGTCTGTCCACAGGAGGTCTGTGTGGATGCTCAGAGGTCCTGGCACTGTGGTACAGCAGCCAGTGCCGCAGCACTTCCAGCAATGCTACCTTGGCTTCCCTGGAGAATATATTTTGAATTTCTTTTCAAGGATATTTGTCCTCGCATACTCCCTAGAGACCAACAACAGCCTGCCTATCATGCTTTTGATTGGCACACAATTTTGCCTTGGCTGGAAAGAGAACCTTGCCCTTCCTCTCAATCAGTGCTTGGCCCTGAGCTTTCTTGCTTTGCAGAAGCATCGCAGGCAGTGGTCCAGAGTGGTGCGGGTCACCGTCACGGGTCACCATTGCCTCCTCACCCCATTGGTACCAAATGCCGAGAGGTCCAGCCTCAGAGCACTGCCCTGGGCTCCACCATCCTGCACGCACTGACCCCAGTTTTTCTACGAACACTTCGTTTGCTTGCATTTTTGGAGCAGCAGGTTTCATGTTATTGTGCTTTCTGTTTTTTAGCACTCCTGGTGAAATTTATTGTTGTAAAGCGCCCTGAGCACACTGGCAGGGAAAGACAATTACCCAGCATTTCCAGTCTCAGAAAAGTGTAATTGTGATATATATGTGCGCTACCTTCCAACACAGTCCTACAGCCCGAGTCTCATCTTTCCAATTTGACACCGTTGTCTTGATGAACTCTGTCCAGTGCATTCTGCAGATGGGGGCTGTTACCGGGCTTCTGCACTTTGAAATAACCTCATGCATTCAGACACGAGTTAGGGACTTGGTGTTGAGGCACAAAGTGCAATGGAGTAACAATTGTCATCAGTATTTCAACTCATTATGGTATAATTGCATTCACCTAATTTAAATAAGAGCTTACCCCGAACCTTATCCTTAGTGTACAATTACAGGATGCTGGGTGCTTTTTGATGGAACCATTTTCCAGGGAAACAGCCACTCACTGAACCCAAAGCATTTCATGGAACACCAAAAGCTCTGCAACACACTGAACCAGTCCCTGCCCAGTTTCCCTGTGCCATAGTTTTTGGACGGTCACACAAAATGAGCCAAACCCAGAGCGCTCAGGCTGTCAGGGCAGAGCCACCATCCCAGAGCTGAGATACAGCTTGGGCACGTCATTCTCAAAGCACAATGAGGGGACGATGTCTTGGGCCCCGCCAGCTGAAGCAGATTTTTCTGGTCAGCCCCTCAGCAGCTTTTCCAGTATGTGCTCTAAGCTCCAAAATCAGGGACAAACCAGCAGCTCCTTCCCAGCTTACCCTGACCCCGAAGGAAGCAACACACAGGACCTCACTGGGGCACCAAACCCAGGGAATGGGCATTTCCAGGATAAACTGTCACACCATGTGCATTTCCAAGGTCTAAAAAGATCAATACTTGAAATACTGTCCTGATATACACCTTTTTTTCCTCTTGTGTTTTTTTTTTTTACTGCCATTTGGTCATTTATTTGGAAATAAAGCACACAGAATTAAACATGATTGCAAAGGGATCATGTGTGACCAGCCATCCCAGACTGGACCAAAGGTCCATCCATCTCAGCGCCTGTCCCTGCCTGCAGCCCAGAGCCAGCGCCGCAGGAGGGCTGCAAGAGCTGGAGCAGGGCTGTGTTTCATATGGCTGTGCTCTCAGTTCCCAGAAACAGTCCTGCCCTGATAACTTTTGGCCCACACTCCCAGCTTTTAGTCCTCACATTGCCTCGTGCCCTTGTTTCCCATGCCAGAAACCACCCCACACCGTTGACCCTCCTTGTGGCCTCTTTCTACACCCAGATGGAAGGACTCCAGGTGTATATATTCTATAAACTCTCTATATGAGAGTGTATGATAGCTTTACATGCTAGCAACACAGTGCTTTTTATCTTTCCTGGTATTTCTTCATATCATTTGCCTTCTTTTTTTTCCTTTTCACAGTGCTACTGAAGACTGAATGGACATGAGTACATGTATACAAATGCCCAAGACCAAGCACGACTATCCCTAAGCTGATATCTCCATTCCCTATAATCATTAATTATTTTACACAAGAAATGCCAAGCAGCTGGAAGCCTGGGAAGAATTGGTTATGAGCTGACTTGAGGATACAAGATGGATGCAAAGGACAGGTGGCAGAAATTCCCCATATTTTCACCATCAACGATTTTCACATCAATTCAGTATTTTTTGAAAGACCTAAAGCATGCCTGCTGCTTGGTCTGAGACATGAAGGATCTTGTGTCTGCTTTTATGTGTGTTAGCCCTGCTGTATTCTCCTCACTGTGCAGCACAGCTGGGCTTTAGTTAACTCTAAAGCTGACCAAAGGCAGCAGGATTTCCAGCTTTATATACACGGGTTTGCTCACGTGTGCACCCATAGACACATACACACACAGAGAGAAAATTTTTCCCCCAAAAAAAGTTTCCAAAGAAAAAGAAGCCTCTGAGGTTAACAACAGCACAGATTAAGTGACATTTTTCAGTGTCACTGCTTATACATTCTGGTATAGATAAGGCTGAGAGGAATAAAAATTTCCCTGCCTGGCTACCCATTTCCAGAGCTGCTGGTCAATAGCAAAACATCTGGAGCTCAGTGAGAGCTCCTTCAAAAATGAAGAAAACCCTGAATTTCTAAGAGTTCCATCAAACCTGAGATGTTTCAAACAACATTTCAACCTCAAATAAATTACTTTCTGGACACATATCCCCCCCCCCCCCCCCCCCCCCCCCCGCCCTTTTTTTTTTTTCAAGACAAAAACAGTTTCCTGGAAAAAATCCAGGTTTTGTACGTGCCAAAATTTGAAGTTAGGCTCAAGGGAGAGCAGAGTACCTTTGGCACATCTGCTGAAACTGGAGGAATTGTGTCTCTGGCCACGGTGAAGGAGGAGGAATGTAGCAACTTAAGCCTGCTTTCTGGGGTCAGGAAGGACACAGAAGAAGTGATGAAAAGCAGCCCAAAGCAAGAGGAGAGTGATTTAGTTTCTCTTCCATGAGGCTACCTCAGCAGCTTGAAGGAATGGGGGAAGGAAAAGAGGGGAAAGCTAGAAAGAAAACTGAGGGTGGCTTAGTTGGGGTTAGGTTTTTTTCCTCCTTTCCCATCTGCAATGGCTTTTGTAGAGATATCAAAATCAAGAAGAGAGAAATCGGATCAAAAAGACTGAGCAAATTCGCTTGTAGCTGAAAATACTGTTGGCACCTCTCCTTAGGTAGACCAAGAACCACACAATTCCTTGCTCTTGTTAAAGGAGGATTTTCCTTGAAGTCCAGCTAATCCATTAAGGGAGCAGGCTAGCAGGGGCAATGGGCCAAGACCCATTGCTCTGAAAGCTCTGAAAAAAAGCTCTGAAAAGGCAACTCAAAAGAATGCTGTGCTGCTGCATGGGTTGGTGTCTTATCCCACCACACAAGACAAAGGATTAGCGTGCTTATCTGGGAGCAGCAAGTGAGCCTCAGCTACGGCGCTGCAGCGCAAGCACTTACAGACATCAGTTAGCGGGCAGCAAGGAGGGAAAAAAAAAGACGGGTGGGGGTGGGGGGGAATCAATCAGAAGAAGCTCTTGGGAGGGGGATATTTTGAGTCTCTCCAACTTTGGCAGTGCGCTCGGTGCAGGAGCGGTGAGGAGGGCTGGGGCACCGCAAGGCTGGTGAGGAGAGCAGGGTACAGAAGCACCTGCGCCAGCGGGGCCCCTGGTTCATGAACCTGTCAGTCTAAAAGCCTGTTTATGCTTAGCCAGTCTGCTGGAAGCACATCTGCTAATACCCACTAAAGAGAAAAATGATGTAGGGAATATGTGGATGTCTTCTATGCCTTGCTTGGGAAGCCAAGTACCAAGGACTCTGCTTGGGGGAGAAAACAAGGTGAGCGGGTCCTGGAAGCACCATGAGAAGCTGCCAAGAAAACATGAGTGTTTTTTGTTCTCAGCAGGGGTATACAGTGGGGGGAAATATACCCCCTATCATGCTTGGCACTACTATTTGTGCCCTTTGAAGCCTTCCAAGGGGTGTCACATACCTGGGCCACCATGGCAAGGTGAGCGGCACCCAGATGCTTTCATCCCCACCTGGTAGCCTCGTGGCTGTGACACTAGCATCTGGCGCCTGACAAGATGTATTTTGAAGGCTCAACAAAAGCCCTTTTCAGGGAGAGTGCAATGCCAAAAGTGCGGAGGGGAGAGCGCTTGCACCCATTTACCAAGATGCCCTGAGCTGATTGCAAAAGCCAAGCGAGACCAGCTCCTGCAGTCACCCTGGTGGAGCTGCAAGAAGCCCCAGTGAGGACAATACACACACTGCCCTGCTCCAGAAACACCTGGGGCGTCTGCTTCCATGGCTCCAGAATAACGAGGTTTTGACAAACGAGTAATTACATATGTTACATCAACCTCAGCACTTAACTGATGACCAGAAAAACCGAAAAGTCTAGAGCTGACAGCATGGAGCCTGAAATAGCTAAGAGAAATTTGTGGAAAAAATATAGAGCGTCTACAGTTTGAGATCACAAAATCTTTTCTTATTATTATGGGTAGTTTTAAAGAAACTTCCTGACAAGCATTTGGGGTAGTCAGCAGCCGTGACCAGAGGGCAAGGGAACAAGCACCGCTCATCTCTTTCTCTGCTTTTCTTTACAAATTCAGTTAGGAAAGCTAGAATTGTCAGGAGCTAAACAAGGATGCCCCAAGTAACAAAAGGAAGAACTGAAGGGTTTTGGGGGGGTTGTTAGAAATATTGTTCAAAATCGGTGCCAACTAGTACAGCTTTGGAGGTTTGGTGTGAAGCTGAACCCGAGTACAGTTAAAGTTGAATAAATGATTTGAAATCACACGCAGGTATCAACCCCTTCCTGAACAACTCAGGATCTGAAGTATAAGCAATATTATAAAACTGTTTCTCACTGTATCTTCAGCCTGTTTCTTCTGAACCAGAGCCCTGCACCGTCCTTGCACAGGACATTACACCAAAGAACATATTCTTGCAGCT
>NC_051195.1:5228704-5246204 GCF_015220075.1 Falco rusticolus
GCAGCCCCGGGAGGGGGACGGGACACCCGCGGGTGCCTTTGGACAAGCCCCCCTGCGGCAGCCCCCCGGAGACGGGGGAGAAGGGGAAGGGTCGGGCGAGGGGAGGGGGGGGTAGAGGAAGGGAAGGCCAGAAGTTCAGGGGAAGCTCCCCGGGGAGGCGGCCCCGCGTAGGAAGGGACCCCCCCGCCCGCCCCCGCGCCCTTTCCGGGGGGTCCTTGCAGGCCTGGGACCCCTCGCTTGGGGTTGCCCGACCGCGATACCCCTGGCTGCGGCGGAACTGGGAGAGCCCCCCCCGCTCCGTCGAGTCGCTCCCCATCGGAGGGGGCCTGCGGCCACCCGCTCCCGGGGGAGCCCCGCGCCCCCCGCCCCGGCCAGCGGCCCCGGCCGAGCGCGGCCGCAGCGCTCCCGCACGGCGCTGGCCTCATCGGCTTTTGTTTTGTTTATTTGTTCGGGGGGTTGTTTGTCTGTTTGTTTGTGTCTTTTTTCTCCGAAGCCACACTTAAAAAAATGATAAGGAACGGGTTTTATTGATTTTTTTTTTCCACCACAACATTAAGTTTATAACAATATAGGCTGTTTTAAAAATATGACCGATCCCTAACAGAAAGCGAGAGGGCAGAGAATACAACCGAAAGGGGATTTTTTTTTTTAAATAAAATAAAGAAACCAACCCAAACCCATGGGAAGACAGCAAACAATTGTCAGACAACAGGTGAGCAGACACTAAGACAGAGAGAGACTAGAGGTGCCCACTCCTCCCTTGATTTCTGCCTATTAAAATCCACATACTCAATGGACTTTAGAAGAAAACTGTACATCATATCAAATAAATTAAAATTACCCTAAAGTTGATTGTCCTTCACTTAAAGCGCCCAGCTCACCGAATCTCCCTTATTTATTCGCATAAGCCGGGCTGATGTTTATTCCCATGCCCTGCTCCTCTCTTCTCACTTTCCTTCGCTTTTAATTCTTTTTTATTTTATTTTATTTTGTACAACATGAACGAACGCAATTATACAATGCTAAAAACCCTTTCCTCACCATTCAAATAAAAGCAGTGCTTTAAGAATCGTCGTACAATATTGCACAGTTCAAAAGTACAATAATAATAATTATTAGAATAATTAGAATTACAAAAGAAAGCAAAAAGGTACAGATTTTTTTCCCCCAAAAGAATACCGAGAAAACTTTACAAGGGAAAAAAAAAAAGACCAACAAAACAAAACCAACCCAACAGCTAGGAAAACAAGAATTATAAACAAGAATTAAAAATATCTAACTAAACGATAATAAATAAGGGTCACTCAGAGCGTGCGGGTGTGATTAACCGTTCGCTTTGAGGCTGTATTTCTTGCTCGTTATAAAGTCCCTTGACGAGAAACCGAAAGGTACAAAACGTGGGAAAGCAAAGAGGCAAACTGGTACCGGGGCGTGCTTAAAGGAAAAGCCGCGGTCGATGAAGTTTGAGTCACGACAGGATCAGGAGCCTGAACAATTTGGAGGCAGGAGAGGTCCGGAGGGAACAGAAATTCAGCTTCCCGTTAGCATTTGGCAAATCTCGAGGAGTAGCCTGGGATCATTCATTTTTTTACTATCATCCTTTTTTTTTCTTTTTTTTTCTTTTCCTTTTTTTTTTTTTTTACAAAAATAAAACTAAAGCCACAGAGACCATCGCGATTTTTGTCCACGTTTACAAAAGGTGTGACAGCTCCAGGGTTCTCTACAAGTTCCCGCTTTCATTTTCCTTATTTTCCTTTCCCTCCCCCCATTTTTTTTCTTTTCCTAATTTTTTGTGACTTTCCTCCTAGCACCACCCGCCGAGGGGTCCCCCCCCCCCTCCCCCCGCACCCCTCTCCCTCGCCCCCCCCGCCCCGCTTCGCAGACGCCGGCCGGGTGAATCGCACGAGTGGCTGGAGTACTTACAGGCGGGCCGGTGACTTGCGCGCCTCTCCGCGCCCCTCCGCGCAGCGGCGGGCGGGCTCAGACGGGCCGCAGGAGCGGCACGGAGGTGACCACGGGGTGGGAGTAGTAGACGGGGTGCGGGAAAGTGAGCAGGGGCTGGGTGCCGGGGGCTCCGCCGCCCCCCGCGCCCCCCTCCGCGCCCGAGTTCTCGTGGTAGAGGATGGGGACGCGGACGATGCGCTGCGCGGCGGCGTGGCTGAGGTTGGCCGCCTCCAGCTCGGCCGCCAGCTGCCGCTTCCACTTGTTGCGGCGGTTCTGGAACCAGATCTTCACCTGGGTCTCTGTCAGGTGCAGCGAGGCGGCCAGCCCGGCCCGCTCCGAGCTGCTCAGGTAGCGCTTCATGTCGAAGGTGGACTCCAGCTGGAAGACCTGGCTGCGGCTGAACACCGTGCGCGTCTTCTTCTTGCGGCAGGGCTTCTTCTCCGGGCTCTCCTCCCGCTTCTTCCAGTCCTCCGCGCCTCCCTCCTTCTTGGCCTCCTCCGAGTCGCTCTCCTCCAGGACGATCTCGTCGGGGCTCTTGGAGTCCAGCTCCTTCTGCTCCCCCTCCGCCTTCAGCAGCGGCTCCGGGGAGTCGCGGTCGGTGCCCGAGGCGGGGGACGAGTCCCTCAGCAGGGATTTCTCCGCGGCTGGAGGGGAAGGACGAGGGAGTGGGGTGGAGGGAGGAGGGGAAAGGGACACAAAGAGACACCTTCACCGCCCGGCCCCCGCGTCCCGCCGGGGGAAAAGCGGGACGAGCCGGCCGGACCCCCGCGCCGCCCCGCCGCCAGCCTCCCCCCACCCCCCACCCCCGGTCCCCGCCGGTACCTTCCGTGCGGGGCAGGTGGGCTCCGGCCGGCGCCAGGGCGTACGGGTACCACCAGGTCTGGGCGCGCTCCAGGCAGTGGGCGCTCAGGGCGAAGCGCGGCGCCGGGATCTCGAAGCGGGGGAAGGCGAGGTCGCCCACCTGCGAGAGGGCGAAGCCGGCGCCGTCCACCGCCGCCTTGCCCGAGGGGGCGAACAGCGCCCGGGGCTGCTTGGGGGCGGCCTTGGGGGGGCCGCCGTTGAGCAGGTTCTTGATGTAGAAGGACTCCTTGGGGGGCGCCGGCGGGGCGCTGGGTGGCTCCTGCCCGGTCTCCGGCATCCTCCGGTGCCCGCCCGGCTCCTGCCCGCCGCTGGCCCCGCAGCCCGCGCCCGGCGCGCAGGTGGCGGCTCCCGGCGGCGCGGGGGAGAGGCGCGGCGGGGCGGCGTGGGAGCGCGGCGGCGGGGCCGGCCGGGGGCCCCTCGCATGGGGGGGCGGCAGGGCGGGGGGCCGAGGGGACCCGCGCGGCCCGCGGCACCGGGGGGCTGCTGCGGGCAGACGGAGAGCCGGGGTCGTCGCTGCCGCCGCCGCCTCCCGCCGCCGCTGCTGCTGCGTCAACCTGGCGCCGGATGCTAATGATGAAATCAAAATGTCATCCAAGTTAAACGCGGGGAGCACGCGGCGATTGGGCACGCACGGTGGCAAATGGGATCGGGCTGGGCGGCGGCCGGGAGGAGAAGGCTCCGCGCAGCCCCTGCCCGCAGCCCCGCGGCCCCGGCCCCCCCGCCACGCGCTGCCGCGGCTGAAGGCTACGAGCGCCCGCCCGTTATTGGCTTTATATAGTCCAATTAGGCAGCAAATGAGGACGGGGCTATTAGCACAAAGGGATCCCGGCGCGGCTGAGGCACCACGGGAGCGGCGGCGGGCGAATGGCACGGACGGCGCCGCTCCTGCCACAAAACCTCCCCTCGCCCCGCCGCGCCGCCCCCCCTGCCCCCCCGCCCCGCGCCGCCGGTAACAAAAGCCGCCGGCGTCGGGGACGCGGCGCGCTGAGCCGCGCCGAGCCGTGCTAGCGGGCCCGGGAGCCGGCGGCACCTCGCCACCGCCGCGGGGCAGAAGCGGCCTTGCGGGAGGCTGCGGGGCGGCGGGAGGGCTGTCTCCCAGCCGCGGGCCTCCCCACGGAGCCCCGCCGCCGCCGGTCCCCCTCCCCCTCGGGCCGCGGACGAGCGGCGGGACACGTCGAGCCCGCGGCGGAGGGGCGGCGGGGCGGGGGCGGCCACCTCCCGGCTGCGGCGGGTCTCCCCGGGGCCCGGCCCGTCGCCCGCCGCCGCTCCGGGGCCGGGCCGCGCCGCCCGGCACAGGGCGCCCCCTGCCGGGCCGCGCCGCCCTCGCGGGAGCGCCCCTCGCCGCGCGTCCCGGGCCGGGCAGGGCACCCCGCGCGGTGAGGCCCGGGGCCCCGGTAAGCGGCGGCGGGGCCGGCCCGACCTCCGGGGGTGTCCGCCCCGCCGGTACCGCTGTGCCGCCTCCGGTGGTCCCTGGCTACCCTCGGGCACCCGGCTGGGCCGGGGGTGGGGGGCGCCTGGAGCGTGAGCAGCGTCCGGAAGGGGAAGGTAAAGGGAAAGGTAAAAGGAAAGGTAAAAGGAAAGGAAAAGGGAAGGGAAAGGGAAAGGTGAAAGGAAAGGGAAAAAGGGAATAGGGAAGGGGAAAGGAATAGGGAAAGGAAAGGGAATAGGGAAGAGAAAGGGGAAGGGGAAGGGAAAGGGAATGGGAAAGGGAAAGAAAGGAGAAAGGGAAGAGGAAAGGAGAAGAAAGGAAGAGGAAAGGAAAAGAGAAAAGAAGGAAAGAAAGGAAGAAAGAAGGAAAAGAGGGAGGGAAGGGGAGAGAGAAGAGCGTATACCAGCCTCTCAGCTCTGCTGTGCTTTTACACATTTGGAATACGTGTGAGCTCGCCCTGCGCACATTGCTTCTGGCGTGTGCGGAGCTACAGGCTCGGAACTGGGTGCAGGTGCAGAGGGGGCAACAGGCTCTACACTGAAACATTCGAATGCCCTGATTTCTCTTGCTATTCCCTTTTAAAAACACCCACCTGGCAATTTGACATACAATGTCTTTGATCTGAATGAAACTTCTCAGTGTTTGCAAGACACTCCCAGGAGTTCTGGTTCCCCCAAAACATCTGGGGTTATAAATCTTGTGAAAATTTATACAGACCTAATCATACAGTATTTTTGGCTGCAACTGGCACGATAGTTCACATACCTTTGGTGTACATAACACTTTTCAGAGCACCATCTCTTATGTGACCGTTTCTAAACTGTTATGTCATCGTGAGGAGCAGTTTAGATAAACAGGGAGGTGCAGAACTGAAAAATCTGCAAAACACATCTTGGGAATGGGGTCTCAGCAGTTTATCGGAGTTTACAGCAATGTTCCGCTTTTGTTAATAACTGTTTCACTTAAAGGCGTCAGGCAAAGTAAAGCTCATCAGGAATTTTTCTAAGAAATGCTATTTCGGTTGAAATACTCCTCAACTCTGGGGTAAAGTGTACAGAAAAGACGAACGACAGAAAACAGCTTGTATGCAGAAAACAGCTGGCAGTTGCTGAAGTAGGGCTCTTGCCTATCATATGAAGACCTGGGCTAAAGGTCTATTTTATTTGCAGCTCTTATATGAAAAGTCAGGGTTGTTATAGAAGATCCCAGCGCATTTCTCCATCTCAGTGAAGATTTTCATTTAGATATGAGTCACCAAAAAATTCTGTACTGAAACTCCCACCCTTTTCCATCCATCTTTCACTGCTTTGGTAACTATGAGGTCCTAATCCCTCTGGAGTCTGTCAGGGTAAACAATCACTCATGGCAGAAAGCCAAGCAGGGGACAAAAAAACAAGCCAGCCTCTGAAGATGTTAAAAGAGACTTCCACTTTGCAACTCTTTACTGAAAAAAAATAAAAAAAACCAACTCACCAAAAATCGTACAAACCACCAAAGCCCAAACAAACAAGCAACGTTCTAAAAGAGCGTTTCTACACCTCCATCATTTGTGGCCCATAGGTTTCTCACATATTTATGTATTTTATTTATGCCCCCCCCCCAGCAATATCTGGACATTAAAGACTGGTATTGACCATCCCCCATGCCCAGTGGTGATGGAGCTGGGTGGATTTTGCTGCAGTCTTTCTTTATTTCTGTTTCTAGACCCGTGCTCGTACCATTCCATTGTAAATAGATAATTATTATTTCATTAGTGTTCCAATTCAGAATTAATTGGCTAATTTACACACGGATCAATTGTATAAATGTGATGTTTGTGATAGGTGCTTGATATGATTTAAAGTAATTGTTTATTTTCAGGTTTTGGCTTGCATTGTATTGCAAAGTGATTTATCTCCTTATTTATCCTGTCTCAGCACTGCCTCTTCTTTTTCATTATTTTTCTAAAGAGCTACACTCTTGCTAAGCTGAAGCGTGAGCCTGTACTGTGTGATTCGGTGGTGCCCCACTTAGATCAGCTCCAGAATGCCCTCCCTGCCCCACAGCCTGCTGATGGTACCAGCTCCTGGCACACCGTGCTGGCAGCCCTGCTCACCGGGCAGGGGTTACCCCCTGCAGCCCACATCACCCTATTTCACACAGATTCTTGTGCCATCTTTAGAGCTGTCCGCCCTGAGCGTCCCCCACTGTAACCACAGGTGACAAACACCTGCCACTTTGAGGTCTCTTTCCTCTTTTCCATCCTGAGGGGCTTGAGGAAAGTGCAGCGCTTAGTTTCTTTGCTCCTTTGTTGGTCCAACTGGGAGCACGTCTGGCAGCCCAGCGGTGGGGGGACTGCAACCAGGACCTGCAGAGCAGAAGCAGCGGGGTTTGCATCTGCTCCTGCTCTGATGGGTTGTTTTGGACAGTGGCAGGACCTGCTCCTGCACAGCCTGCCATGACTTTGCAGAAGGTGGCACTGGCCAGCCAGGAGTCCCCCCCTAGACCAGCGCCCTCCTCTCCTGTAGCTGTTTGCAGCATTTGGCCTTACAGCAATCGCAGGGAAAGAGTAACCCATTAAAACACTACTTGATTTCATGGCTAACTTTAAACAGTTTCTTCCACAGGGAAGTGCTGAAGTACCTCCTTGCGTCAGGATTTAGATGTTCAGAGGAAGGAGGAAAGAAGGGATGAGAACACACTTAACAGCTTGTCCCACACAGAAACACTCCTTTCCCAGGCAATTGAAATGAGCTCTTCCACCACCAGATTTTAGAGCTGCTGTTACGATGTCCAGGCAGCTAAAAACAATTTTGTGAATGTCAAAGATTAACTACTGCAGAGTTTGAGCCACTGTCAATGGCTCTCCCTTTCCTACCGCAAACCATTAAATACTATCAGGCCTTTGTAAAATCTGCGTTATTCAGAAACATTGCATTTCTCTGTCATTATTTCAATTGCTTCTTCTGAAACACATGATTGGAAACAAACAGAGGTTACCCAGAAAAGGGGATGCTACTTTCTCATCAAAAGGAATGCCTCTTGCAGGATGTATTTGACAAGGATGTTTTATTCAAGGCTAGAAAAACTACAAGCGAGTTATGCTTCGTAGCCAATCTCATGTTTCACTTGGCTGAGTGTGCTGGGATGTATGTGATGTGTGTGGGTTCAGAGGTATTTTGGAACAGTTGAAGTTGTTCCCTTTTTTTTGTGCCTTTAAATGGAAGGCTTTGTTAAGTCTCTGTTTTCTGGTGGGTTCCTGGCAAACTGAGAGTCTTTCCTGACAAATATCAGAACCTCATAGCACTGTGAGAAAGCAGGTTGTTTAATTTATGAGACTTTTATTTCTGAGGCTCATCAGAGTCCTGCATCTGACTTACTAAAATACCATTTTTACAGGAAAAAGGAAAAATTTCTAGGCTGTGATGTTTTTGTGAAACAAGTGCTGTTGCAAATTCCATGTATTTGGAATAAATCTATGGGGACAGAATTGATGGGCAAATGATGTGATCTAAGTACAGTCTTCATCTCACACAGCACTACACACGTGCTCTATATAACATGATATGATGCTCTGAAGTCATCACAAACTCATACAACATATCCTTCCCTTTTGTCATTGTGATCTGCCCACTAGCCTAATTTCTAGAAAGTACAATCACCTTTGTGTTGATATGAGTCATGTGTGCACAATTCATCACTTTCATAAGTGAGCTCACAGAACAGAGGTCAGCTAAATATACTGGAGGAAGTCTCTTATGAAAAGTATCACTGGAGGATTTCAAGGCAGAACATGTTCTGTTCTTTAACATCTCATCCAAATGTAAGCTTTACTGTAACCCATCTTACCTGGTTCAAAATATGACAGGACAGAAATGCCCAAAGAATGATGGATAGATGGTTGCTTCGCAGCTTCTAAATCTGATGGCTGGTGCTTATATACCAAGTTGTAAACCCTGAGGTATCACGTAGAATGTAAAAAAAAAAAAAAAAAAATCAAAATAAGCTGTGTAAACATCAGCACTGGTGAAATCCTAAATAAGCAGATCTCTTTGTGGCCACAAATAGCTTATTTATGAAAATCCACGAGTGTCCTGGAATCACACCTGAAAAGTGCTGGATATTTTCAGCTCCTAATGAAATAAAAAATTCCTGAAAATCTGTATGGTGAATGTTTTACTGGCCTGGCTAGATAAAGCGGTGTTGTAATCCACAGTCAGCCTTCAGACCTCAGATCCAAATTACCCATTTGCAGTGAGCCAACAGAGAGCACAGTAGATCCAATGTTTCTGTGCACAGCAGCTAGACGATGTGCAGGTTTGGGAGTTCTTAAATAATCATTGATTTCAAAAGTGTTACAGCCCATTGACTCAAAAATCAGCTGCTTATAAAAACTCGTGTTCATATCAGAGATCCTTGGCAATTGTACAAGAGTCATGCCGAACATACATACTAAACACTAGCTGTATTTTGAATTTTATTTAAAGATCCTGAGCTCACCCTAATTTCCCTAAGAACTTTTGTTATAAATGGCATGACAGTCCGAACCAGCTTGTTCTGAGTCAGCAGATCCCCAAAATAGCTTGCGGTTTTGCAAAATAAATGAATGATGGGGCCATTTTGTGCTTCCACAAGAGCTTCTTTGTCAAGACCTAAGTGTGCTGTGCACTTATTAATGACTCTGTCTCGCCTGCCAGTCCCCAGGGAAGGCCAGTCCTCAGGCAAGCTCAGTGCTGCAGGAATCCCAAGAAGCCCAAGTGATGTGCACACCACAGGAAGCTCCTTCTACCTCTTTTGGCTGGGGCATCAACCACCTTGTCTTCAGGTATGCAGGCAGCTCAGGTACTCACATCACCCCCACAGTGCACAGATGCTGTTCTGCCAGCTCTGCAAAACAGAACAGAGGAAAAAAGGTTCCTGGACTTCTTTCCACATAAAGTTTCTGTACATCCCAGGGAAAACCTTACTCTAGACAACAAAGCTTCTTATTTCCTCTCTCTCTCTCTATTACTATAAGTGCTCAACCCCACATTAGAATGATAAACCATCAGAGGCCAAGAAATGACTGCACTGGGGTTAGATTTCCTTCCTCCAAAGCCAAATTCCAAATCATCCTTCTTTGAGTCACAGCTTTATATTTATGTAGCACGCATTGATTCTTTTTTATATGGTTGAAAAATTAGGAATGTATTAGAAAGGCAAGCATTATGCAGAAAATATTTTTAATGTATTTTAGTTAACCATTAGCAATATGCATCAGAAATTCATTGTTACTAAACTTAATTAAAGCAATGCTGGTGGAAAGTAGTAGAAGGACTACATGCACTGTTCTGCAAAACTTCCAACACTCAGCTTCATCAACATCATTGCCATCACAGCTACACTGCTGTCTTCTGCATAACAGGAGATTATCTTGGGCATTAAGCCACAGGGACCCGACCAGTTCAATTCTTGCAGTCTGGAATAGTGGCTTGGAACTCATTCCTCATGTACAGATATGAGAAGTAACCATGAAGCACTAACAAGGAACCAATGATGACTTTTTCACTTTACTTTACATTAAGTAGATTTTTGGCTTGTCGTTATGGATCCATGAATAATATCAGAAAAAAAACAAGGAAAGGGGACTGTGTATGACTGAACACCTTGTTCAAGGTGGTAGATAGGGCAAATAATAATAATATTATGTATGACAGAAAGCAGAACAATTTCAGCTTGGCATATGCATGAAATGTAATACATTAAAGTACCGTTGAGTACCTACAGAGCAATAGAATTCACAAAATAATAATCCTAACATATTAAGCAAACACTGCTCAGCAGCCTGATGTGTGTTCTTACCATGTGCTGTCACTCCCAGAGTATGACATCTAAGTTACTTGTGTAATGCTGTCATTAAAAAAAAAAAAAAAAAGTAAAAACAACTTTTAATATATTTCCATTTTCTCTAGATCACTGTTGCCTCAAATATTCCCGTTGGGAGAACAGTATACAGTACACATCATGGTGCCATGAGAAGTTTGTTAAGTATTGGCTGTGCTCGAGAACTGCAATGGAGTGAAGAATAAAGGATACGCTAAAAGGCTCGAGGGCAAACGTGCCGATGATGCCTCCGCTTTCGGTTTGTGTGTTGGTTTATCGGCAGCTAGTGTTGGTATGAAGGAGAGGGAAGGTAGGGCACTGTCTCTCTAGTTAGAGATTCTGATCTTATTCTGCTCCAGAGACTGTACCTGTAAAGCACTGAAGCTGATCAGAGATTGCAGAACACTGATCAGAATTTCCAGATGTCCTTGATAATGCCCTTCACCTTCATAATCAAGCTCTGAAATGATAATGTATCGATCAGAATGCTTCCCAGCAGTATGGCACGCAGAGGATTATTGATAAGCAGCTCTGAAATCTCCAGGTGCCGGGGCAGGGGAGGCGATGACAACAGGAACGCAAAGCTGCCCTGATAACCTTTGCCTGGGAAACTTGGGCTGCACGCGATGCGCTTATGGAAGTGTTTGCGCTTTTGTCTGGGAAGAGATTTCCACCTAGTTTGTGGAGAATTATTGCTACTATTATTATACTGATAGTACTGATGCAATACCGATACAACGAGTAGCTGCACCGCCGTGTGCCGGCCCACGGGTGCCGCTCGCCCTCGGCCCGAGGCGCGGCCCGTTCAGCACCGCGGCCAGCGACGGCAGGCGCGGGGCGGTACGCGGACACGGCGGTGCGCGGTGCGGTGCGCGGTGCGGTGCGTGGGGCGGTGCGCGGACGCGGCGGTGCGCGGGGAGGTGCGCGAGGTGGCGCGCAGGGAGGTGCGCGGTGCGGTGCGCGGACACGGAGGTGCATGGGGCGGTGCACAGGGAGGTGCGTGGTGCGGTGCATGGACACAGAGGTGCACGGGGCGGTGCCAGGGGCTGCGCGGGGTGGTGCGCAGGGAGGTGCGTGGGGCGGTGTGCGGACATGGAGGTGCGCAGTGCAGTGCGTGGACACGGTGACACATGGACACAGCGGAGTGTGGAGCGTCTTCCCGCGGGCCTAGGGGTGGTGGGTCCCATTCTGCACCCCCAGTGCTCTGAGCAGCCCTGGCTGACAGTGCCGTGAGCAGGCTGCAGGGCCAGAGCTCCTGTGTGCTCCTGTGGGTGCGGAAGAGGGCACTGAACTGCTGTGATCCGAGGGGCAAAAACTGGAAAAGCTCCAAAACAACAGAATAATTAGCTGTGTATAAATCCTGAGGTTTCCAGCTAAAATCAGAAAACCTTTTGTTACAGGCAAATTCAAGAGAATTACATCTTGGTTTGTTTTAATATCCAAGCATTTTATAAGAAGACATGGAAATTGTTTCCCTTTCCAACAGTGTTGGCACATTGCCCTGTTTATTCTCCCATCGGTTTTTTTTGTACTTCTTAGAGGTATATCAAAGTTTATGTAGTATGTGTAACTTGGAGGAGATGGAAAAGACATTGGCAATATTAATTGTTTCATAAATAGCATCAGATAGGATATGCTTTTTATATCCTTGGTTTAAACCTTGTTATTGAAAAACCAATACGCTGCCATTTGTTTATACTTTTCTTGGCATATAAGGCAGATATGTTAGAGGGAATGAAGCTAATAAAAAGCTATGGGCAGCATTTTCCACACTCAACTTTTAGGCATGGCCTCTTTTTCAAAAGAAAATAACATTTTTTGAACATTATAACCATTCTATCTGTCTGTAAAAATGTATGAAGAACCAGAAACTGCAAAGGACTAAATAGAAAGGACCCTTTTCTTTTAGGTGAGCACTACTTCACACAAGCAATTCCACCAGCTCCATAGACCTAGGTCCACGAGTAACTGCTGATGCAGAGGGATGAAGGGCTCCACCAGCCAACCCAGCTCAGCATGAAAAACACCTCCTTCCCGCAGTGGTCTCACCTGGAGCCAAGAAGCTGGTTGCAGAGCAAGGGGTCCTGAGTGCAGAAAGAGGAGCTGCAACCTCTCCCAAAGGCAGCGCGTGTGATAGTTTCAGATCAAGGAAATTGTCCAAATTTTTCTCTGCAAATTAATTACTGGAGATCTTGCAAAAGTTTTTCATCCAAGCAACGGTAAAAGAAAATCTTGAGAAATTGGTTTGCATTGCAAGCATTTTACTCCTTGCAGTCCTTTTATTCCTTTTATTCAGCATTGTAGTTCCTGCAGGAAGGAACAAGGAGGTAGGTTATGGCGGGTTTAGCTCTGCTTTCATTTTTAAAAGTTTTTTTATCATGTTTTACGCGGTGTCACATGCAAAAGAAATACAATACCTGCACATCTTTTAAACAAGAGTTTCAATGCCATCGTGTTCTGCTAAATTAATGTTATAGTGCTAGGAAGATATATAGCATAGCAAAAACTGAGGACTGGACTATAGAAACTCAAGTGAAGAAAGAAGAAAGAAAATGAAATCTTACCACTCAATATTCCTGGAAATTTCATAGAAATTTGTGAAAATATGCTATGCATATTTTTTCATAGCATGAAACGGCTCCACTGCAGTCTTGAGTCACTGCTGCACAACACTGAGACCAACAGTAATCCTTAAAGCACTTGCCATAGGTGCTCCCTGGGTTTTACCTTGACCTATGCACAAGGAATGTGAAGCCTGACACCCTGGTTTTCAAAGCAGCTCTACATGGATCATCTTCTACAACTTCAGGAATGTTCTGTGCAGATACAAAGATCTGGTCCTGTGGTAAAGGCATAAAATTAATTACCAGAGGGAACACCAAGGCATGGTCCTTTCTCTATTTCATTTTAGCTCCAGAGTGGAGGAGGCTTTTGCTCAGCAGCTGTATCTATTCCATACCTATTTGTTGCTCGGACTACAGTAAATCAGGAGTATCTGACTGCTTCAGCACCTCTCAAGCCCAGGTGTTTTTTAAGGACGTGCTGCAGAAAAGCAGAAACCAGCTGAAGAACAGAGAGGAAGAAAAGCTGTAGCAGGGGCACTGGCACGATACATCAAAGCCAAGCAGAGCCCAGATTTTTTATTTGCCTCCCAGGCAGCACAGCCAGGGAGAGTCTCTGCACACCCAGACTTCAGAGGTACCTAGTGCAGACAGACAGTCACTCGCATGCATGGAGAAAGCAGAAAGAATAAACGCTGGCTGGAAGGTGCTTTCACTCATTGCCCAGTGCTTATTGCAGTTTAGCCTTACGATGCATGTAGTAGTTGTACTTGGGACCAGATGAAGAAGACCACATTGGTTTCAGGGGCTGGAGTAGATGTCCTCCACCTGGTGTCTTCCAGTGACCAGCAGGAGTGGATCAGTCAGAGGGAAGAGCGTTTGGGCCACCCAAGAAATAGTACATTTTACAGAGCCATGCTTCACTGCAATTTCAGTCCCAGAAGTGCTGCAAGAAGTGATGCTCGGAGCACGGCCTTTTCCAGTTGCTCTGGAAGGCCTCAACAGAGATCAAGGGAGAATTTTTCTTCATCAGTGCAAAAGCAAATGTGATAACTAGCAGCCTCCGTGTAAAAGTATTTATCTTAGTCATGTTAATCTCACCATTAGACTCTGATTTGTTGGAGAACAAAGTGCACGCCATCCGTGGTGGCAAGGCTGACACGGCAATATGCTTTTGCCACTCGCATCTGTTGAGATAATCTGAAACACCAGAACCAAATCCCATTTCCAGCAATGCACATGCTCACCTTTCTCCTCAACCTGCCAATTCTAATGACTCGCAATTAAATAAAGGCCTTCCTCGTGCTCCGGGTCTCCCTGCCCATCCTCCCTCCGAGGCTACGGCTTTAACTTTGCCCTATCACATTCTCACAGCAGCAGACTGTTATGGCAGGAGGCAGGATTATGACTCATCATGTACTGTGGGAAGTAATGATGATCCAAAAAGCAAACGGAGGTGGGCAGTGAAGGAGAAATCACTTATGCAAATAGAAATATTTTCAATAATGATCAACAGCATGAGAAAGAATATAGGAAAAATTACATTAGGCAGAGGAGCTTCATTTTTAAAATGTTCCCTAAGTGCTAGAAATCTTCCCATCTTCATTTTTCCCTTTAAACTCTGTCATTTGTACAGCCTATTAACCTTTAACTTTATGACTATCCTAACGTGAAATACTGGCAGCATTTAAGTCTGAGAATACTAGAGACCTACCTTCCTGGTTGGCAACAGAGGTGAAGCACTTTCTTTTAAATCAGTCATTTTTAATATCAGTCATATACACACAGCATCAGAGACACTATTTTTAGATTCACGTGCTGGTGTTACTTATAATAAATGCTCTACAGACTCCAGTTGTCTTTCCTCAGAGGTCTTAAAGTTCCCCTCTTGTCTGTCCTCTCCCAGTTCATCACCCTAATTGTAGTCTTAAATTCTGCTCAAAAGTAAAAGAGCAAGTCAAATCAAATCACTTCCTTCAAACTCCCTCTTTCCTGTTTTTACAAACACAATGTAAAATTAATTATTTGTGTTTACAAGAGCAGCTGGGGAGTTGAGCCGAGGCTGGGACTTCATCGTCTGAAGCACTAAACCACTGTTACTCCGGTCGTTTCTGCCCTGGAGACCTGGCAGTCTGGATGGGGCAGGGAAAGGAAAGGTGATTAAGTGACTTCCAAAAGGTGGTAAAGACGAAGTGGCTCATCTGGATGGTGTGTGCTGGGGCCGTATCGATTACACCTGCGGCAGGGGATGTAAGCGGTTTAACGTGGAGCTTGTGTGGTTTTAATTGTTACCATTATTTCAAACCATAAGAGTGACAAGGGCTGCTCAGACCTGAGGACAGGAATTTCTGTTTATATCTAAATCTCAGCAATTAAATAGCAGCTGGGGACGACAGGGGACGATCCACTGGGAAGCTCCTGGATGGCTGCCCCTCTGCCAGCGAGCGCCTTCCTCCAGGGCTGGACATGGCCCTACTGTAGGGCACTGCCATGGCCCCGAAAAGAGGTGTGGGTTGGAAAGAACAGCTGAAGCCGCTACACTGACGGCTGAGAATACGTTGCCTCAGAGCCGAACTGCCAGAATTCATTTACACAAAGTCCTCCCTTTTTCCCTTACTCTTTCAGACTCGGCAAACCTTTAAAAAGATCAGTGGGGAGTCCTGAAACAACACTTAGAAGCGAGTTTGCCAGGCAAGAGCCTGTGCCTCTCTCCTTAATCAGAAAATACCCAGCCCCAAGGAGAGAGATGGGGCTCGTGGTGGCCCCCGCTGCCCAGCCCAGCCCCCACAGCCGCATGTATGTCCCTCTCTGTCAGCTCCTATGTACAGAGCTCCCTTCTTGAGTGAAGGACGTGGGCAAGGGACTCGGAGCAGTGCTAGTGCCGGCGTATTTCAGCTGTGCCAAAGGTTTGGACCTGGAGGTTTCAGTTTCACTCTGATGCAAAACTCTTTCTTGAGCTTTCAGTTCTAAGAAGAGACAGCTAGAAAAAGCAGATCTCTTAGGGGGTCTTCTGCTCTCAGGACTGTTCTCCTAAGCCTGAAAAAGGTATGGCTTCTCCCCCTCTCACACTGAAACTGCAGGCTTGCTTTTGTAGGAGTGATCAACCACCAGCCCAGGCTCAGCAGGGGTTTTGGCAGGCTTTTTGGCTGTGGATCAGATTCAGCCGAGGAAAATAAATACGTGGGACAGTTAAGGATTTGCACAAGACTCAGTCAAAGGAGGAAATGCAGAGTTAAGCTTGCTCTTGCATCCCGCATGTACCCTGTAGCCTGTCCTTCCTACTTACATGAATGGACTTACAAGGTGGTAGAGGAAGCAGACAGCATTTATGTTGGTGTCTACAGATATGTCTAGATTTTGCAACAGACTCCGTCCAAGTCATCCACGAGATGGAGTCCAGCATGCCGCACCGGCAGGCTGCATGGCGCAGGGCTTTCCCTGGGTGATGGCTCAGGTACTTGCAGGGACAGCTGGCACGTGCAACCGTGCTCTGCACAGCCAGCATGCCCACGTGTGGCTCTGTTCGCAGGACCTGCGCCACCTCCTGCTCTCACACGGCCTGAGGAAGGTCCCCAACACTTCAGTAGGATTTAGCCATCTCATCATGGAGCTGCTTTTCTAAACTCCAGCTGGGTTTAGAAACATGTTTAATTTAGGCGCGCTCTTGGGCCCTATTGATTTTAATGTAACAATTATATGTTTAAAACATAGCATGTGTTTAATTGCTCTGGTGTATAGCGTTAAGCAGACTGATGCGGGTGCTTACATGCCTTGCTGACCCAGCGCGTGGGAAAGCAGTGCTGCATCAGCCCCACAGCAGGAGAATCAAGGGGACAGCATTTGTCCCAGACCTGAAATCAGATGATCCCAAATTCTTGTTTTAATTTTGGAAGTAGATATAGATTCCTAAAAGGAAGTGAAGTATGAATTAATTTGGAAGGGAAACTATGTAAAGCCTCTTGTTCATTTAGCTCCTATTCTCCGTTATTTCATTTTTGGCATTTACCTAAAGTTTTCATCTTTCCAAGTCTTGTTTTACGGTTAGTATAAGGCCAGCCTGAAAGATAATATATTGTGACTGTTATATTATTTATTTCAAAGCCAAGTTATTGATTATTGCACGCTGAAAATGACAAATGGCATCTGAGAAAGGCACGGTCAGCGAGTTCTATTAAAGAAATGATAGTATTGCTCATGGATTGTTAAAAGGTTCAGTTTAGGTACTTTATAGGTTTATATCCATCACTATTTAATGACCAAATGATGAAAAATACGAGTCACGGGAACAATTTCTTTCTGTTGCAGTTTTACGTTTAAGCAGTTAGCAAAATAAGAGAATTTTTTGTGCTAAGGGTTTATGCACCCAGACCTTGTAGCACATAATCTACTTGATTATTTTAAAGGTGATGATTTAATACAGGTAACTTTTGAGCACCTGGAGCACGCTGGAGTGGATTGAATCCTTCCTCTGCAGTGCTGGTACATACACGGTGGTGGTGGGACGCAGGCAGGCAGGCAGGCAGGGTGTGTGTGGGTGTATTGCATTACACACCCCACCAAAGCATCCCACATGGTGCCAGGCACCTGGAGGAGCCCCACTGACCCTGCAGAGCTGCACGTCCTGGCCCAGTCCTGTGCCAAAGCACAGGGAAATGCTCATTTCCCCTGCGAGCCACTGACAGCGTGTTCCCACCAGGCAGGGCACAGTAGTGCAGGGTCTGGGTCACCCTGGAAAAGCAAATAGACATGAGTGAGTAGGAACCTGTCCCAGGGCAGTCCTGGTGTCCCTGGTTCCCTTTTCTGAAGGAACCAGAGCAGGATTTGGCCTATTTTCCCCACATTTAACCCCACAAGCTACAGCTGG